>NC_081318.1:61807304-62110334 GCF_026419965.1 Kogia breviceps | reverse complement strand
TGGACATACCATGAAGAAGGAATACTGAAAAAATCTCGACTAAGCAATACTCCATGCTAATGCTAGGCTCCACTCTAGTCGCTGAGGATAAAGTAATGAGCAAAATAAAGTTACCTGCTCTTGATGGAGCTTATAGTCTAGTAAATAGATAATAAAAGATTAAGTGAAATTATATATGCAGACATATAAATTTTGGTTTGCTTTTGTTTTAGACTCTGAGTTGAAACTGCTAGAACTGAGTTGTACACTTACTAATAATTTTGAATTAAGAATACTATCTCATCCATAGAGAGCTAGCACTGCAACTGCTATTAGTAAAATTGTAGACATTTTCCAAAAAAGGGGGAAAAGGCATTTACTGGATGCTTCTTATATGCATCAGATAATGGGGGTACATGTAATTTTAGATGTACTCTTGAAAAAGCAAAACAGGGAAGATGACCTTAGGGATGTAATTCTAGAAAAGTTCACTTTTTAACCTATGGAATAACTCCTTTGTTGGAATAAGATTTCTACACTCTTTGTAATTTTACCAGCAAGAGGTTCTTCTAGGATAATAAGCATCTTAGAATTATGTGGGGAGAATCTTTTGATTGAGAAACAGATTCAGGCTCAAAAGCTGCAATTTGCAAGGTGTGGTAGCTAAAAGAAGTATATCCAACATATCGCTTTTCACAATATAAACCACAAAAAGAAAAGTACCACAAAATCTTGGCTGATTAGGATATCTAGAAGGTGGAGAGTTAAAGTATGGTAAGGGCAAAGGTCAAAGAATGTTAAGAAATAGAGCCCTAAAGATGAATGCAAATAGAGTTTAAAATGTATGCAGAAAGGAATAAGATATCAAAAAGAGTCTCTTTTAAAAGTCTGCCTGGGGTCAGCCCTAGACCCTGGAAAGATAATACTTTTTTTTCTTTCCTGCAACTATGGGCTGCTCAGTCCTAATACCCAAAGTCTAGAAATATTAATATTTATAAGTTAAATCATAGCATGAGTTAAATAGGCTTATACGCATCGTGCCCTGGAAACTCCATCTACATGATATACACTGTTCCTGTGGGAAAACATAGTTTAAGTTCCAAGTAATCAATTTATGGACTCTTGGAATACAACTCTTGGTAGTTGACCTGAGTAGAATGGTTCAGTTGACGTCATGATTAGAATAATCAACGTTTCCACAATATCTTGCAAAACTGCAGAATTTTATAACAACCTGCCTAAGTGAATTGTGCCAAAGATCAACTATAAGTGGCAGACTGAAGTCTAGATTTTGTGGCTTGCTACCTTATTAAGGAAAGCTGGCAGAGCTGCTAAAAGAACTAATATTTGACACTGCCATTTACATTATATAAATGACTGTTTTTCTCCCTTGCATTTTGGGCATGATAATGTAGAAGAATTTACGCTAACTCTTAGGATATATTCTGAAGATGTCAAGATAATAAGAGCTCTTATTCTGGATCTCTGAATTCTCCAAACAGATCATAATGTGGGAACTGTGGCTGTTATTAGGTTAGTAAGCCTAGCAACTTTACACGTTACCAGGCTGCCTTCAATCTTTAGGTCACTGGAAAAATCTGTCAAAAAACCACCAAACCCTAAAAACTAAAACCTGAAAATAGTCTCTTAAAGGCTGGACTTCTCTCAATAATGAGAGTGTTTTTGTCCTGGCATTGCCATTGAAACAGCCAAAGAACCACTATGCTAATCAACTAAAAGTATTTTATAGGTCTCAAATTATATATGTGTCATGGAGAAAAACAGATGTTAGGAATAAGCAGAAATAATAAAGTCAGGAAAAGGATAAGGCTATAACAGATGAGTACTAGAAGAATAATCAGCTAACTAGCACATCTCTCATTAGAGCTATATACTCACGATGCCTATCCCTTGCCCCACCTGTGCATGCCAATCCAGGCACCTAAGGATGTCTAAAGTAGCTAGTCGACAACAGCAACTACAGAATAGGTAGGTACTCCAAATCAATTCTAGTTGACTACAGAATTACAGTATCAATTCTGTTTTCAGAGTTAATGATGCACACCTATTAGAACTCTATAGCTTCTTTTTTTTCTCTTTACTGGAAATAAATGTAAAGAAAGAAAAGACCAATTTAAGCTTCACTGTGGAAAAATGCAAATTGTAAGCTAGAATTAGTATTTTTAAAAAATTTGGACTGTCCATTCTGAAGAACTGAGTCAGAGATTATTCTATAGTTTGAATGATTTAAATATGTAAGTTTCAGAAATTGCAAAACTGACAACTCCCTCTCCTTTGTACCTTTAGTTTCCTGAACATACTTGTATAATAGTGTATTACTTGTTAACATTACTATTACTCCCTATTAGACTACAGATTCCCTAAAAACAGATACACATCTTACTCTTCTGTATTTCTCCACTCTCCAGTAGAGTGCCTGACACATACAGTAGATGTTCAACAAATGTGTCTTGAATAAACCAGCAGCATAAACTCAGTTGACATACATAAATCTCCACTCCCAATCCTAAAATACATGTATGTGTATGTATACATACACATATACATACATACATAAAAGAGATCGATGCTATTTTAATTTTCTCTTCACAAAGAAAGTAGCTGATTTGAGAACTAGAAAATGCACATTGTAATAGGTCACACATTTTTTCCAGAGAACGGTAACGTAAACTTGATCTTAATCACAAAGTAATGCCTCAAAGCTAAATATGGTAGATATATTAAGAAACTTATGTGATGAGGTCTTAATTCCCAAACTGAGGTAGTTTTGTAGAAAACAGAAAAGTGTCTTAAATGATTCTGTAGTCTTCTTAGTTTCTAAAGAAGTTTTTTTAAAAATCACTATTAGTCACACCAAACACCATTTATTGAGTGTTTACTACATACCAAGAGTTGTGCTAAGCACTTTGTTCCAATATCTCATTTAACCCCAATAATGGTATGAGGTATGAAAACAAGTATCATCACCTTGTTTTACTAAGAAAAAAATTTGTTTTAACTATTAGGGGAAAAACTGTTGGCCTTAGAGATGATGTGGACCAACGCTCTCATTTTAAATTAAACAAACAAGAGGAACAGAAGAAAGATAAGACACTTGTGTTATGCAGGCAGATATCTGGTATAAAAGAATAAAAGGGCATAGAGAAAAATATACAACCAGAAGCAGTCTTAGGAAAAAGTCTAACTTCTCTAAGAAACAGCCAGAATTCAGAATATTGTACTATCTCGAAGAGATACCTGCACTCCCATGCTCATTGCAGTATTATTCACAATAGCCAAAACATGGGAACAACCTAAGTGTCCATGGACAGATGAATAGATAGAGAGAATGTGGTTCTAACTGGTTGTGAGATTGCCTCATAGAATACAGTCCCGTAGAGGCCAAGAAGACAATCTCACAACCAGCTAACCAAAATGGAATTCATCTATCAACTTCCTAATACATCTCCCTTTTGGTTCAGCATCTCTCAACTATCCACAGTATTAAACTTAGAAGAAAACAAAACTTCTGAATTAACTGCCCACCCTTATTATCACTGTTATTTTTACTTTTAATTTTAACCCAACTGTAAGTGCTAATAAGTAGCAAAAGTGGTCTGCACTTATCTTTTCTAGTGGTATAATAAAAAAATACGGGTTTTAAAAGATCTGTTTCACCATATACTACCTCTGCGGCCTACAATAAATTATGATTATTTAACATTTCCATTTACCTTCAAAACAAATACCCCTACTAGAAGCAAGGTGTTTTGTTTGTTTTACTATGAAACATCCATACTAAAAATGTGAGGAAGTGACTGAAGTGTTTGCTGTCCTAGGATGCCTCAGTGAAATGAAAGTTTCCTAGTCTGCATTCTACAAAATCGACATTCCACTTGAAGCAGAGAGATGCCTAACTAAGGTACTGCTTTCAGTACATCCTTAATGGAGGAAGAGAGTTCACAAGGCTTCTAAGGAAAAGGTGAAAAGGGGAGAACTGTTGAGATCCACCCACAGAAATAAAAGCAGAGGACAAAGTCCAAAGTAGCTTCCATCTAACATCTCAGCAGAGAGTTAGGCGTAATGATGACTGAAAGAAGCCAGACCAAAAGAATACACACTGCATCAATCCATTTCTATGAAATCCAGTAACAGGGAAAAATTAGACTATGATGATGGAAGTCAACAGTGGTTACTTCTAGGTGGAGAGGAGAAGGATACTGTCTGTGAAGGGGGCTAGGGATCCTTCTGGGATGCGAAAAATGTTCTGTATCTTGATCCAGGTAGTGGTTTCATGAGAGCATACGTGTGTAAAAATTCAGGGGGCTTAGCACTTAATATTTAGGCACTTTAAATGTATCAATACCTCAAAATAAAACAAATTGAGGGGGTTGGGGGTCAAGTCAGGACAAGGCCCATAAAAAAATCCTGTAAGATTCTATAAACTTTAATTTTTTCACGTTTTAAAATTTGTGTTGCCTATGATCTTCTTGTGGTGAAAAGCAATAAATGTGTTACAAAGGAAGTTCGGTGTTTCTTTGTAAGTAGCTAGGAAGGTGGAAGCTGGGCAGTCTTTGGTACCTTTGGTGTCTCAGTCTGAGGGGGCCAGAAACTGAAAGAAGAGAGTGAACAGTGGTAACCAAGTGCCTGACACGAAGACAGGAGGACATGGGCAGACAGGGGTTGACAGGCAATAAGAAACCCCACGGGTTCTGCACTCTTATTGGTGTTAGTTAATAATTCATCTACATACCATAATATATTCCCTGATGTGCTGCAGGTACTTTTTAAACTTTATCCCACTTGGTTAAAAATATAATCATTCTTCCACCAGATTTTTTTAGAAATAATTTTCTCCCAAATTAATCTGAATACGAAATCTAACCTCAGGCACGAGGAACATACACTTTACCATAACCATCCTTAACTCCGGACAATACTAAGGAAAAAAACTGTGTGTTACATGATGTGAAGCTGTACACACTCATTTTATAGCTTTCATTAGCTGTTATAACCATGCGCTGTGCTCCTCTGACACATTTATGGAAGATGTTTGCGAAAGTCACAAAGAAGGGGGTACATGAAACCAATGAACAAACCAACCTAGATCAGCCAATCCTTTACAATCCCACCATTCAATGAAAGAAAAAAGGTGATGTAATGGTCTAAGACAAAGAAAGTAGAATGACCGAGGCCTTATAACAAACCCTCTAAATGGATGATTTCATTCTCACCTTTATCACGATCATAGAGTAAATCTTCTGTTGAGCAAGGGCTACCATCCTGGGATTCCGGGGGACAGAAGGGGGAGACACAGGGGGAGTGACTGCTGCAACTACTGCTGCGCTCCTGCACAGAGGGGGTCTGCGTGTCGATGCTGCGAGTGCTGCTGCTCCGGTAGTGAGCAGGGAGGGGGGCTCTCCGACCATCCGGGATATCCAAAGGCTGGAAGGGCAACAACCATCACACCGTCAGTGACAGTTCATAACTCCATCCATATAGAAAGCACTGGTGTTTCTTTTGATTTCATTTTGCAGTATTATCGCCACCACAGTTGATTCTTCAGAAAATAAAGATACCAATCTTGTGTCTTAATTTCTGCCAGTCACTTTTAGGTCAGCACTCCCAGTAACACTCTTCAAGGACAGGGGCTTCTTTTAACACTGCATCCCTAGCACTGTGTCTGGCACACAGCAGACATTCAATAAACATTTGCTTTAAGAATTAGTCAAACCGCTCAAGAAGTCACTTTGACTTGATAGTAAAAAAAGAGAAATCTCATATTCACAGGTATGGATTTCTATTTCTTCATTCTTTCTTCTTCTTATTATTTTTTTTACAAGCCAGGAACAGATTTTGTAGTTTACCCAAAATTTATAATAAAAGGTTTATTCTATTAGTACTCAAGGGAGGATATTAAGATAACTCAGAACATTTCTTCTAATTTGGTATCCAACTGAGTAGGACTAGTAATGAATTTTGCTTAGTTCTAATGCATTGTTCTGAGTGGCAAAAATAAAAAATAGAAATGAAATTATAATCACAGAATCATATATGAATCATATATTTTTGACCCAAGAAGACCCTAGACCTCATTAGCACAATGTTTTTACCAATAAGAAACTATAGTTTATTTTATTTTATTTTTAAATAAATTTATTTATTTTATTATTGGCAGCGTTGGGTCGTCTTTGCTGAGCGTGGGCTTTCTCTAGTTGCAGCGAGCGAGAGCTACTCTTCATTGCAGTGGCTTCTCTTGTTGTGGAGCACAGGCCCTAGAGCGCAGACTCAGTAGTTGTGGCGCATGGGCTTAGCTGATCCACAGCATGTGGGATCTTCCCAGACCAGGGCTCGAACCCGTGTCCCCTGCATGGGCAGGCGGATTCTTAACCACTGCACCGCCAGGGAAACCCCAAGAACTTAAAGTTTAGAGCTCCTGGTGACATGGTCAATTAAATGGCATCAGAGCTTCAGCAGCAGTGGACTGTTTCTACTCTGCTTCTGCTGTAAAGATATATCTTGCTCATCAGCATGCTAACAAAGTGAGGTCAACAAATACAATTGTATATTTTTACAGTATTTTTGTCATTACATAGACAAGATTGAAATGCTAGGAAAAAAGAACCAATATATTCTTAGTTTATTTACAACTTATTTTCACTGTTTACTGCTATTACTCTGAGATTTGTTGTTTCAGAGATTTTAGAAACACTGTCAGAGGGAAAATGACGTAAGATAAAATTAGGCAAGACTCAAAATATATCAGTGTTTTTCTACAACAAATTAAGTGAAGGTCAAAACCTAAAATAAAAACTTCATCTATCTATGCAGAGTTGCTAAACCAAAACTAGACCATTTTCACAACCTGACAATGACCATGCTACTGTAAGGAGAGTATTCAATTATGGAATATTAGTTAATTTTGTCAACAAACAAAAAAAGTAAAATTTTCCAATTTAGGAAAGAAATATTCCCAAAGGAATATTAAGTTACTTGGTCAAACGCTAAGAAAATTATTTATTATTTAAAATTTTTCTTTTACTTAACTAAATTGAGATTTTAATTACAATACTGCACTAAATTTTAGAATGAACAATTCTAAGAATAAATCATGGGTGCAGGTTTTGGGGGGCTTTTTTGGACAAAATTATGTGATAGGTGTGTGAGGTTTTCAGAACAACCCATAAAGAAAGATCATTTTGGAATATATATGAGGGTTTCATGACAGAGGTTTTTCTTAAAACTTAGATATTTAAGTCAAGGAAAATGCTGCTCTAATAAAATGTCAATATTGGTAATTAGTAAAAGAATAATGTATCAATTTGTAACTAAAAAAAGTTTAAGAATTTGAGTTATCTTTTATTCATGTCCTATTTGATACAATCATTTTGTATTCCCATTTCTGAATCTTTAACTGGATAATATATATCAATTTCCTTAACCAACTTCTGTTTTGTTGGGGAGGGGGTTCAGAAGAATTAGAATAACAAAGCAGATTTTAGAAGTTTACACATTTACACAAAATAATGATGGGAGGGCTTCCCTGGTGGTGCAGTGGTTGAGAGTCCGCCTGCCGATGCAGGGGACACGGGTTTGTGCCCCGGTCTGGGAAGATCCCACATGCCGCAGAGCTGCTGGGCCCATGAGCCACGGCCGCTGAGCCTGCGCGTCCGGAGCCTGTGCTCCGCAATGGGAGAGGCCACAACAGTGAGAGGCCCTCGTACCGAAAAAAAAAAAAAAAGATGGGAAATATAAAGACTTAGGAAACTATTGACAGGTTCACTGATAGTGACATTTTGATTTATTAAAACTTTGAGGCACACTTAATCATAAATCTAAAAATTCTTTTTTTTTTTTTTTTTTGCGGTATGCAGGCCTCTCACTGCTGTGGCCTCTCCCGTTGCGGAGCACAGGCTCCGGACGCGCAGGCCTAGCGGCCATGGCTCACGGGCTTACTTGCTCCGCGGCATGTGGGATCTTCCCGGACCAGGGCACGAACCCGTGTCCCTGCATCGGCAGGCGGATTCTTAACCACTGCGCCACCAGGGAAGCCCCTAAAAATTCTTAAAATTAATATTTTAGTTACAACTGTGTAGGTTACCCCAGAATAATTCTGAAGTGGCTACTGTGAAATTAGAATATGACTTACTTAAAAGCAGAACTATGTTATTTTTTCTTTAATTGGAGTAAAATTGCTTTACAGTGTTGTGTTTCTGCTGTACAATGAAGTGAATCAGCTATATGTATACCTATATCTCCTACCTCTTGGACCTCCCTCGCACCCCCCTTCCCCATCCCATCCATCTAGGTCACCACAGAGGACCGAGCTGAGCTCCCTGTGCTATACAGCAGGTTCCCACTAGCTATCTATTTTACACATGGTAGTGTATTTATGTCAAACCTAATCTCCCAATTTGTCCCACCTTCCCCTTCCCCCCATGTTCACATGTCCATTCTCTATATCTGCGTCTCTATTCCTACCCTACAAATAGTTTCATCTGTAACAATTTTTAGATTACACAGATATGTCTTAATATACTATATTTGTTTCTTTCTTTCTGGCTTACTTCACTCTGTATGACAGACTCTAGGTCCATCCACATATCTGCAAATGACCCAACTTTGTTCCTTTTTATGGCTGAGTAATATTCCATTGTATATATGTACCACATCTTTATCCATTCATCTATCACGGGACATTTAGGTTGTTTCCATGTCCTGGCTATTGTAAATAGTGCTGCAATGAACATTGGGGTACATGTGTCCTTTTGAATTATGGTTTTCTCACGGTATATTCCCAGTAGGGGGATTGCTGGGTCGTATGGTAGTTCTATTTTTAGTTTTTCAAGGAACCTCCATACTGTTCTCCCCAGTGGCTGTATCAATATACATTCCCACCAACAGTGTAGGAGGGTTCACTTTTCTCCACACCCTCTCCAGCATTTACTTTTTGTAGACTTTTTGATGGCCATTCTGATCGGTTTGAGATGATACTTTACTGAAGTTTTGATTTGCATTTCTCTAATAATTAGTGATGTTGAGCATCTTTTCACATGCTTCTTAGCCATCTGTATGCCTTCTTTTGTGAAATGATTATTTAGGTCTTCTGCCCATTTTTTAATTGGGTTGTTTGTTTTTTTGATATTGAGTTCCCTGAGCTGTTTGTATATTTTAGAGATTAATCCTTTGACCATTGCTTTATTCGCAAATATTTTCTCCCATTCTGAGAGCTGTTTCTTTCTCTTGTTTATGGTTTCCTTTGCTGTGCAAAAGCTTATAAGTTTCATTAGGTCCCATTTGTTTATTTTTGGTTTTATTTTCATTACTCTAGGAGGTAGGTCAAAAAAGATGTGTTTTTCCTATGTTTTCCTCTAAGAGTTTTATAGTCTGGTCCTACATTTAGGTCTTTAATCCTTTTGGAATTTATTTTTGTGTATAGTGTCAGGGAGTGTTCTAATTTCATTCTTTTACATGTAGCTGTCCAGTTTTCTCATCACCACTTATTGAAGAGGCTGTCTTTTCTCCATTGTGTGTTCTTGCCTCCTTTGTCATAAATTAGGTGACCATATGTGTGTGGGTTTACCTCTGGGCTTTCTATCCTGCACCATTGATCTACATTTCTGTTTTTGTGCCAGTACCATACTGTCTTGATTACTGTAGCTTTGTAGTAGAGTTTGAAGTCAGGGATTCCTCCAGCTCCGTTTTTCTTTCTCAGGATTGCTTTGGCTATTTGGGGTCTTTTGCGTTTCTACACAAATTGTAAAATTTTTTGTTCTAATTCTGTGAAGAATGCCATTGGTAGTTTGATAGGGATTGCACTGAATCTGTAGGTTTCTTTGGGTAGTATAGTCATTTCACAATATTGATTCTTCCAATCCAAGAACATGGTACATTTCTCCATCTGTTTATGTCATCTTTAATTTCTTTCGTCAGTGTTTTATAGTTTTCTGAGTACAAGTTTTCTGCCTCCTTAGTAGGTTTATTCCTAGGTATTTTGTTCTTTTTGTTGCAATGGTAAATGGGATTGTTTCCTTAATTTCTCTTTCTGATTTTTCATTGTGTATAGGAATGCAAGAGATTTCTGTGCATTAATTTTGTATCCTGCAACTTTACCAAATTCATTGATTAGTTCTAGTAGTTTTCTGGTGGCATCTTTAGGATTTTCTATGTATAGTATCATATCATCTGCAAACAGTGACATTTTTACTTCTTTTCCAATTTGTATTCCTTTTATTTCTTTTTCTTCTCTGATTGCTGTGGCTAGGACTTCAAAACTATGTGGAATAAGAGTGGCAAGAGTGGACATCCTTGTTTTGTTCCTGATCTTAGTGGAAATGCTTTTAATTTTTTACCATTGAGTATGATGTTTGCTGTGGGTTTATCATATATGGCCTTTTTACGTTGAGGTAGGTTCCCTCTACGCCCATTTTCTGGAGAGTTTTTATCATAAATGGTGTTGAATTTTGTCAAAAGTTTTTTCTGAGTCTATTGTGATGATCATATGGTTTTTCTCCTTCGATTTGTTAATATGGTGTATCACATTGATTGATGTGCATATACTGAAGAATCCTTGCATCCCTGGGATAAATCCCACTTGATCATGGTGTATGATCCTTTTAATGTGCTGTTGGATTCTGTTTGCTGGTATTTTTTTTGAGGATTTTTGCATCTATGTTCATCAGTGATATTGGCCTGTAGTTTTCTTTCTTTGTGACATCTTTGTCTGGTTTTGGTATCAGGGTGATGGTGGCTTTGTAGAATGAATTTGGGAGTGTTCCTCCCTCTGCAATTTTTTGGAAGAGTTTGAGAAGGATCAGCGTTAGCTCTTCTCTAAATGCTCTATAGAACTTGCCTAAGAAGCGATCTGGTCCTGGACTCTGTTTGTTGGAAGATTTTTAATTACAGTTTCAATTTCATTACTTGTTTATATTTTCTAATTCTTCCTGGTTCAGTCTTGGAAAATTGTACCTTTCCAAGAATTTGTCCATTTCTTCCAGGTTGTCCATTTAATTGGCATATAATTGTTTGTAGTAGTCTCTTATCATCCTTTGTATTTCTGCAGTGTCAGTTGTGATTTCTCCTTTTTCATTTCTAATTTTATTGATCTGCATCCTCTCCCTTTTTTTCTTGATGAGTCTTGGCTAAAGGTTTATCAGTTTTGGTTATCTTCTCAAAGAACCAACTTTTAGTTTCATTGATCTTTGCTATTATTTTCTTCATTTCTATTTCATTTATTTCTTCTCTGATCTTTATGATTTCTTTCCTTCTACTGACTCTGGTTTTTCTTTGTTCTTGTTTCTCTAGTTGCTTTAGGTGTAAGGTTAGATTGTTTATTTGAGATTTTTCTTGGTTCTTGAGGTGAGATTGAATTGCTATAAACTTGCCTCTTAGAAGTGCTTTTGTTGCATCCCGTAGATTTTGGATCACTGTGGTTTTGTTTTCATTTGTTTCTATGTATTTTTAAATTTCTTCTTTGATTTCTTCACTGATCTCTTGCTTATTTAGTTGTGTACTGTTTAGCCTCCATGTAGTTGTGGTTTTTACAGTTTTTTTTTTTTCCTGTAACTGATTTCCAGTCTCATAGTGTTGTAGTCAGAAAAGATGCCTGATATGATTTCAATTTTCTTAAATTTTCTGAGGCTTGTGACCCAAGATGTGATCTATCCTGGAGAATGTTCTGTGTGCACATAAGAAGAAAGTGTACTCAAGCAGAACTGTGTTACTAAGTTTCATCTTCTAGTATAGTTTTGCTTAGCAGTTCTTAAAGAATTAGCAAATATGTGTCTGATTATCTCATCCTCAAAAAATTAGACCAATTTTACTTCCTTACATTACTGTTCTTAAATGTTACTTAATGTATAAAGGAAACATTTTAATGGTATACACAGCTAAACTAAGAGCACAATTTCCAAAGGGTTCCTTTTTGGCCTAATGAATATAACATAAAAATTTAACTCTAGGGAGAGTAAAATGGCACAACCTTTTGGGATGGTAATTTTAGCAATATTCATCAAAATTTAAAACGTGCAAATGCTTTGACCCAACAGTTTCACAGCCAGGAAATTGTCTGCCAAGAGTACACTATGTTTTCTAAAGCACTGCTTATGATGACAAAAACTGAAAACAATCTAAATGCCCATCAGTAGGGGACTTTTAAATTATGGTACATTCATACAGTGATTCATTATATATTAGCATACATACACATATTTGGAAGCATATACAATAAACTGTGATTAATGCTTATATCTGCTAAGCAATATTCAGAGTTGGAAAAAGTTTCTTTTTCAATTTTATAAATATAAAATTAACTGTGTGAATTTTGAGATGAACTCTAAATCAGTTTTAAAATCTACACATTATTTGAAGGAATTAGATACATATTTGACATAAATCATATTTTAGTTCTAAAAAACCATCAGATAATTAAGCCAAATGCTACTCGATGTTTTCTTTTGTTGAGTATATCTTTAAAATGTGGTCAAATATAGGTTCATATGCAGGAGTGACCAGATTTCTTTTCTGGGACAGAGGTAATTTATAAAGTATTTTTGATTAATTTAAATGGATCAGAGACCTAAATATAAGAGAAAGCTAAAAGCATAAAACTCTTAGAAGAAAGCACAGGAATAAATCATTGTGACCTCAGATTAGGAAATCTTTTAGATATGACCCAAAAGAAAATGAAAAGTGAAAAGACCACCCACAGGATGGGAATTATTTTCAAATCATATATCTAATAAGGGATTTTTATCTAGAAGGTAAGAACTTTATAAAGACCTTTTACCAATCAATAGTAAAAAGACAACTTAATTTTGAAATGGGCAAAGGATCTAAATAGACAGTTTTCCAAAAAGGATATACAAATGGTCAACACCATCATGAGATACCACTTCACATCCACTAGAATGGCTACAATAAAAAAGACATATAATTACAAGTGTTGCTGAAGATGGAGAAATTGGAACCTTCATACACAGCCGGTGGGGATGTAAAATGGTGCAGTGCAGCCACTTTGGAAAGTAGTCTGGCAGTTTCTCAAAAGGTTAAACAAAGAGTTACCATACAAGCAATTCCACTCATGGGTATATACTCAACAGAAATGAAAACATCATGTTCACACAAAAACTTGTATATAAACTTCACAGCAGCATTACTCATAATAGCCAAAAATTAGAAACTATGGAAATGTTAATTAATGACTGGATAATAAAATCTGTATGATTGAATATTATTTGGCAATAAAAAGGAATGAAGTACTGATACATATTACACTATAGGTGAACCTTAAAACCATTATGCTCAGTGAAAAACACCTGTTACAAAGGCCATATATTGCATGACTGCATTTATATGAAATGTCTAGAACAGGCCAATTCATAGACGGAGAAAGTAGATTAGTTGTTGCCTCACTGGAGGAAAATAAGAGATGAATGCTAAAGGGTATAGAGTCTCTTTTGGGGGTGATGAAAAAGCTGTAAAGTTGACTGCAGTATTGGTTGCACAACTCTGTGAATATGCTAAAAAACACTGACTTATACACTTTAAATGGGTAAACTGTATGGTATGTGAATTACATCTAATAAAGCTGTAAACCCCCCCCCCCCGAAAAAAGACTTTTGAGACAGTCCACAATATTAAAGAAAAAAGTGATTAAAACATCCCATGTAACCTTACCTTGGATAGTTCCTCTTTCCCGTTATTTTCTTTAATGAATACCTTTTCTAATTCGGGACTTATTCCTTCTACATTGCAGGGCACACGTGAAACAGATGATTTTGGCACTGATACATTTGACAGTGGCATAGGGACTGATCTTGATCCAGTAGCCTACAAAATAGAAGATAAGGTGTTATCAAATTATTTGTGGCCAAAGAAATCAAGAACTAAAGAGCATGGTAAATCTTAAAAGAGAAACTCAATGAGCAGAGTTATTTTGAAATTTCAAATACAGTATAAATTCAGA
Source organism: Kogia breviceps (assembly GCF_026419965.1). Classification (NCBI taxonomy): domain Eukaryota; kingdom Metazoa; phylum Chordata; class Mammalia; order Artiodactyla; family Physeteridae; genus Kogia; species Kogia breviceps. Next base: position 62,096,389 of record NC_081318.1, on the reverse strand, counting down.
TACACATACAGCAGTTTAGGTTCCAAAGTAAGGAAGTAAGGTAAAAATTACAGAGTCAAAGTAATCCTTTACGTAAGTATAAAGGTATGATTGTAAACTGTAAACACTTTTCCAGTAGAATGGCAGAAATCGAGTGTCCTCTGCACTGTTTAATTTTTTTTCTTTTTCGTTTTTACTGGAAAAGCATAGTTGAAATCATGTAAGTTGAGTGTATCGTGTGACACTTCAGCTCTGCTCTGTGCTTGTGTATGTGTTTAAAAGATTTGTTCCCTGCACTGCGACAATTACCTTCTAGTATTTTTCATTTCCATTTTATCAACCATTTAAGAAAGGCTTTTGGATTACTAAGTAGTGTGGCAACAATATCATGTTAAGTTCAGTAACACTCACTTAACAACTATAAGGTTGCTTTCAAAAGTCCTTTGGAGGAGTTGTCAAAAATTAACCACCTCTCATAGCTGTCCTGCAGGAGGTACCACAAAGTATAAGACAAGCCTTTTGATGCTCAAGGAACTTAAAGAACAGAAAGGAAATAAAAATAAAGATGAACAAGGTTAAAAAAGAAGAACAGTATATGATCTCTACCTTATTCTGAATGATTAAAGTTGATATATATGATTCATAATGAGGTAGACAGCTAGTCATTGATTAAATGAATAATATATTTCCCACACTCAGTGCTGTGCTCCTGCCATCTGTAAACTGCTGCCCACGAATGTCCTTTTTCTCATTATTAATGCATGAGCTTTTTTCATATTAAAATTGTAACTCTTTGTCATACATTTACTGTTTACTTTAGTATGAAATATCTTTCAGTACTTTTATGGTTTTCTATATTTAAATATTTAACCTACCATGATTGATTTTTGTGTATGTTATGAAGTAGTATTTTTTCCCACATAGTAATCAAACTGCCTCAACATTTCTTTATGGATTCTGTATTTGATTTCCTTCAGTTGTTACTTGATAATCCCTATACAGAGCTCCACTTTAACTGCTATAATTTTATAGCAGTTACATTTTGCATTTTGGTATCCTATAGGGAAAGCCTTTTCAAATTTTCTTTTTAACTGGCATTACTTTTCCATATTACCTTTGAAAATAACTTTTAAAGTAATAAAACAATTCCTTTTACATTTCCATTGGAACTCAGTTTGTATGTTAATTTTGGGAAAATTACTATTTGAAAAATATTGAGTCTTCCCATGCATGAATGACTTCCCATTTGTCTCTATTTTATATTTCATATCCTCAATAAAGTCTTATAGTTTGCATATTTCTTTTAAGCCTAGGCATTTTATATTTTTCGTTATATATATACTAACATGTTACTGCTAGTTGTAACATAATAAGAAATATGTACTTGGTTTCTACCCCTGGTTCCTGACACAGAGTTCCTAAAATCTTGTAATTTCCTGAGGGACAGGAGCATTAGGAGCATCTTTTGTTCCAATATTTGGTTTTTGACACCAGTCCTGACACATAGCTCCTAAATCCCTTGGAATTTCCTGGGAGATAGGACCAAGAGTTTTTTGTTCTAATGAGGTGACTCTTGGTGGATTCCTGAATAGGTTCCGAATGGGGGGGCTGGTCACTAGAAAGAAACCATGATTAGAAGCTTGGAACTTCCAGTCCAACCCCCATCCCCCTCATCCTCTGGTAAGGAGAGGGGCTGGAGACTGAGTTAATAATTAATCATGCCTATGTGATGAAGCCTCCAAAAACATCCCTACACTATGGGTTCAGAGAGCTTCCAGGTTGGTGAACACACATCCATGTACCAGAAGGGTGGCACACCCCACCTCCATGCGAGCAGAAGCTCTTACACGTGAGTTACTTACAGACCTTGCCCTGTGCACCTCTTCATCCTGCTGTTCATTTGTATGTACCCTTTATGATATCCTTTGTAATAAACAAGGAAATGTGTTTCCCTGAGTTCTTTGAGCCATTACAGCAAGTTACTGAACCTGAAGAAGGGGCTATGGGAATCCCTTCTTCATAGCCAGTAGGTCAAAAGTACAATGACAATCTGGACCTTTCAACTGTCATCTGAAGAGGGGTAGTTTTGTGGGGCGGACTCCTTCATCTGTGAGGTCTGTGCTAACTCCACGTAGTTAGTGTTATAACTGAATTGTAGGACACGTGGTTGGTGTCTGGCGAGTTGGAGAATTGGTTGGTATGGGAAAAAAATCTCACGCATTTGGTGTCACGAATGTTATAAGCAGAGGGAAACAGTAGTTTACCTTTACTAGTATAGGAGAAAACAACTGATTTTTATATGTTTACATTTTATCTGATCAAGTTCTCAGTTTTTCTTTTTATTGTGAAAAATTATAATCATAAACATAATTAAACAGAATAGTATAATGAACACTCAGGTGCACGTCATCCAGTTCCAAAACTTATCAACATTTTCTAACTTTATTTCATCTAAACATCCACTTGTTTTTGTTCTTTGAGTATATTAAAGCACATTCTAGACTTCATATTTCATCTACAACTATTTCAGTATGTATAGCAAAAGATAATTTTTTTTTTAGAAGATGTTGGGGGTAGGAGTTTATTAATTAATTTATTTATTTTTGCTGTGTTGTGTCTTCATTTCTGTGCGAGGGCTTTCTCTAGTTGTGGCAAGCAGGGGCCACTCATCGAGGTGCACGGGCCTCTCACTATCGCGGCCTCTCGTTGCGGAGCACAGGCTCCAGACGCGCAGGCTCAGTAGTTGTGGCTCACGGGCCTAGCTGCTCCGCGGCATGTGGGATCCTCCCAGACCAGGGCTCGAACCCATGTCCCCTGCATTAGCAGACAGATTCTCAACCACTGCACCACCAGGGAAGCCCAGATAATTATTTTAAAACATAACTACAATGCCAAAAAATTCAATGTAAATTGGGAACAAGTGTATAAATTTTTTCTGTAAAATCAATGTCAACAGATATACTATAAATGCATTGGGCTCTTACAGAAAAGGTGCTTGAAATAAACAGAATAAGAATAATATATTAATTTTACCAGGTTAAGAAGAAAAAGGCATATGTGAACTTTCTCTTGAAATGTCTAAGGCTTGCTTGCCAACTACATGTTTATTTTACAGCTTTGATGAGGTATAACTGACATACAATAAAATCCTCCCATTTTAAATATGTAACTCATTGAGCTTTGTAAATATACAGTCATCCAATTATCAGTATAATCACATTTTAGAAACTTCTATCATCCAAAAAATTTCTCTAGGGCTTTTCTACAGTCAATTCCCACCCCTAATACTTTGAATCATTTTGCTTTTTTGAGGATTTAATGTAATGAATCATATAGTATGTAGCCTTTTACTTCTGACTTCACTTGGCATGATGTTTTTGAGATTCAACCTTGTTGTTGTAAGTACCAGTAGTTCCTTCCTTTTTACTGCTGAATAGTATTACACTATATGGATGTATGAAGGGTTGTTTATCCTGGATGTATGAAGGGTTGTTTATCCATTCACCAGTTCATGGATATTTGTTGGTTTCCATTTTTTGACTCTTATAGATACTGCTGCCATGAACAATGATATAGAAGTCACTGTCTGGACATATGTTTTTATTTCTTGTGGACAGATACCAAAGAGTGGAATTCCTGGGCTATATGATCAGTGTATGTTTAACTTCTTAAGAAAATGCCAAACTTCTTTCCAAAGTAGCTGTACCATTTTGTGTTGCCACCAGCAATGTGTGGCTGTTCTGGTTGCTTCACATCCTTATCAACACTTGGTATTGTCAATATCTTCCATTTTAGCCATCCTATCATTAGTTTTTTAATAGTTTAGTAAACTCACTTTTTTAGTGAGTTTTAGTAAACTCACTTTTCTAAATATACAACAATATCGTATGCACATAGTGATAACATTTCTTACTGCTCTGTCTAGAACCTCTAAACTACTAGCAAATAACATCAATAATTACAGACATCTATGACTTCATTTTTATTTTAACAGAAATACTTCCAGTATTTTATTGTTAGGATCTAACTACATTTGCAGTTAGTCCCATCAGGAAGTGTCCTATTTTAGGATAAGTTTTTATCACATATGGATACTGAGTTTTTTTGTTTTTTTGGTTTTTGTTTGTTTTTTCAGTCATTATAGGAACCATTCACTTTTTTCTTTTTAACATCTTTATTGGAGTATAATTGCTTTACAATGGTGTGTTAGTTTCTGCTTTACAACAAAGTGAATCAGTTATACATATACATATATCCCCATATCCCCTCCCTCTTGTGTCTCCCTCCCACCCCTCTAGGTAGTCACAAACCACCTAGCTGATCTCCCTGTGCCATGCGGCTGCTTCCCACTAGCTATCCACCCTGCGTCTGGTAGTGTATATATGTCCATGCCACTCTCTCACTTTGGGATACTGAGTTTTTATCAAGTGTTATTATGTTATTCAGCATCTACTTTGACTTTCTGATGCAATGAACTAACCTAATACATTTCCTAAAGTTGAATTATCCTTACATTTGTGAAACAACCCCTAATTAGATTTTTTTGATAAACTACTTGGGTTTCTCCTGCTATACAACTATATTTGATTTACTAAAATTTACATTAACATTTCTAAGTAAATTTGGTCTAGAATAGCATTTCCAGAAGTTTGTTCCATGGGGTATGTGAGTACATGTTTGGGGTGGGGGTGGGAGGACAAAAAAACGAATTCTCAATTTCTTCCTAAGTCAGATGGGGTAAAAACATCAAGAGACACAGAGAAAGATGGGTTAAGGTACTATTAGGAAGATCAAATAAGATAATGCCCAGAGTTGCTTAGTAAGTGAATGAGCTAGGATTTCAGCCCAGGCCAGTAACAGTCATCCTTGTGACCACTACACCGTTATGTCTGTTATTAAAAGATTACACATATGGCTAAAACAAAAACAAAAACTTCTTAAAACAAACATTGTTATGTACCAGAGCTAGAGATTTACATTAATTTTTTTTAATCCTAAAATAATGGGTTCTCCTTTATAATGAACCCTTTAAAAGGAATTATTTCAATCTGGACAAGAAGTTAGCCTACCTGAGTGTGATTGATTGCTATATGGTTGCCATGGAGAGGTGACTGACGATCCTTCTCCTTACTGTGCCGACTGCTCTGCTTACTACGTTGTAGTTGCTGCCTCAGTTTGGCAATCTGCTTTGGGGAGAAGGGAGAAGCAAGAAGAGAACAGAAGTGAATACCAAGCTTTAAGTATTTATTTCTTTAATTTTAGATGTTAAAAAATAAAATTTTTATCAAAGATTTCAAGAAGAGACTATTTCACTACAATGACTTATTCTCCAACTTTTAATAATTAAAACTATTGAAAATAAGAAATAAATATATGCTACAAATGCTTCACTTATACGATTTAAATCTTGTTGGTAAATACATAAGACTAAATTTCCCCAGATTATTTCATATTTTACCTTTGTAACACCAGAAACATCTTCCCCTTTAAACACTTTTTCTAAGATGAAAGACTAGTATTTCACATGCCTATTGATTAAAGTCAAACCCAACCTCTTAATATAGGGACCTCATTAAGTTTTTAAGTTCCCATCTTATATAAACAAAATGGATCTGGTAGACCAATTACTAAACACTTTAAAATTGTAAATCCCATGGTGTAAATCGTACGGCATTTAGCATTAGTTACTTGTTAGTATTTAATATCTTACTATTATATTACTCTTAGTCACAAAATCTTTATTTTCCAGCTTTATTGAAACATAAATGACATATAACATTGTGTAAGTTTAAGGTGTACAACTTTTTTAAAAAAATAAATTTATTTATTTATTTTTGGCTGCACTGGGCCTTCATTGCTGCAGGCGGGCTTTCTCTAGCTGCAGCGAGCGGGGGCTACTCTTCATTGCAGCGCACGCAGGCTTTCATTGCGGTGGCTTCCCTTGTTGCCGCGCATGGGCTCTAGGGTGCGTAGGTTTCAGTAGTTGTGGCTCACGGGCTCTAGAGCGCAGTCTCAGTAGTTGTGGCGCATGGGCTTAGTTACTCTGCTGCATGTGGGATCTTCCCAGACCAGGGATTGAACCTGTGTCCCCTGCACTGGCAGGCGGATTCTTAACCAATGCACCACTGGGTAAGTCCCTGTACAACATGTTGATTTGATGCTATTATATATTGCAAAATGACACCACTGTAGCATAAGTTAATACCTCCATCCCATTACATAATTACCGTTTCTTTTTGGGGGTGAGAACATTTGAGATTTACTCTCTTAGCAACTTTCAAGTATATATAATACAGTATTATTAACTATAATCAAAATTCTGTACATTAGATCCCCAGAACTTACTCATCTTATAATTGGAAGTATGTACCCTTTGACCACTCCCCTTTACCCTCCAGTCTAGCAACCACCACTCTACTCTCAGTTTCTATGAGTTTAGCTTTTCTTAGATCCCGCAAACAAGTGATACCATACAGTATTTGTCTTTCTTTGTCTGACTTATTTCACTTAGCATAATGCCCTCAAGGTTCATCAATGTTGTTTACAAATGGCAGGATTTCCTTCTTCCTCATTGCTGAATATATGTACCACATCTTCTTTATCCACTTCTCCAATGACAGATACTTGGCTATAGTGACACAACTTTTCAAAACAAATATAACTTAGGCGTGTATTCTCCTAAATGGAACGGTCAAACTCCCAGACTTAAGGCTTAAGAGAAAAGTCATTTCTACAGTATGGCTTGGAATTCATTAAACTATTAACATATTTTAGGTGCTGTATAATCTTCTTAAACTGTGCTAGACCTGAAGTAAAATATACCTGAGCATTTTCAAAGGGAATCATTAGCAATTTGGGGGAAGTTACTTAATATTGGTATTACTTTCCTCGTAGAAAAGATGACATTAATCAATTAATAGGTACTCCTTGAACACATACAGTGAGCTCAGTTTTATGTTACCTACTAGGCAAAGTGCAAATACAAAGCAAAGTGTGTCAAATATATTGATTTCCTCAAAGAGATGTTAGCAAAATGTTTACTTGGAATAACCATGGCAATGAAAAGCAAAATAGTTGCTATTAACGCCTGTTAATGGTCAAGGGGAAATGTATATAGGTTGCTGAGAAAACTTATAAACAGAGGAGAAGCAGCATGGAAGAAAATAAAGCACCTAAAATAATAATCTATATCTTTTCTTTTAAGTAAGATCCTCGAGTTTTTTGAAACTCTTTGTAGCTTATGGACATACCATACAATTTCCTTGCAAAGACGTATAAATAAGATTATCTGTTAATAGTTGTGTTCCTTGCTTTCTGTTGAAATGACATCATTTTCTTCTGGAGAACATTAATTTTCATGAGAAAAGGAATCAAAATTAGTAGGTAATCATTATAAATCAAGAGAGATTATACTCTATGATAAAAATAAATAGAATTTCAAATTGTACAAGTTATTTAATTAGGATAGGGGTATAAAATTAAGTGTTTTCTGAATATTAATGATGTTTCAGTGGTTTTTCAAAACTGGCAAGTGCTTGTAGAAAAGAGCCCATAATGCTTACAGATTAATCAAAGCAACTTGTACTTTTTAATTTTTAAAAATAATCTTTAAAAATAAACAAAAATAATCTGAAAATTGATCAATCCTAATCACTCTCTTTTTAAAGGCCTTTGAGATATCATATTAAGCCAGAAAAGTTTTTTTCTAAATAGCTTTACCAAACCCCTGAAAACAAAAAGCATACATAATGGTACACACCTTACTGTGCTTGGAATATCAACTTAAACTGTGCAACTTTATAGTTTCCACACAATACTGTTTATCTTGGGATTATAACATAGTTCTGCTTTCATTTACAACTTAGAAGAGATCAGAGTAAAAAGGAAGCCCATCTTACTAAATATATATACTCAAAACATTACAACTCTTACTCAAGAACCATGTAAAATGAAAACAAGACAAAATAAATCCTCCTTTGCTTCAGAATATAGGAGGTTCCTGTGTTATTTATACCATATTCAGAAGAGGGGCTGACCTATATAACAACTGCAAATATTCTCACCTCCCACAGCTTTTACTTAGAATCTCCCTTCTCTTTTCCCTTTGATGCTCAAGAGCCCACGGTCATCCAAAGCCGTCTCTTTTCCCTAAATTCAGAACCAGTAGACAGCAGACACAAAGGTATCTCTGGGAGGAAGGAGCAAAGGGAGTTGTAATTTCCACCCTACACTCACACACCCCTCCCATCTCATCCGTAGTTCCAAACGTCTGCCTAAGACAACCTCTCTAATCAATCCCATGTTTCAGTGCATCACACAGAGCTCTTGGTCCTCACTTTGGTGGGCCTACCCACCCTAGTTACTACAATGAAATGCCCATACAACCTTCCTTTACAAAGAGAACCCTAAGTTATACTGACTGGATTTCTTAAACTATAAATGGATCTTACTTGTGTTTCTAAATATTCATTAGCAATGCTGTGGCCTTAAGGAAAAAAATTAAGACTGGACCTTGAGGGTATTATACTAAGTGAAATAAGTCAGACAAAGAAAGCCAAATACTGTATGATCTCACTCATATATGGAATCTGAAAAAACAAAAACAAAACCAAAACCAACTCACAGAACCAGAGAACAGGGTCTGGTGGGGGGCAGAAAATGGGTGAGGGTGGTTAAAAGGGTACAAGCGTCTGGTTATAAGATGAGTAAGTTCTGGGGATGCAGTGTAAAGCATAGTGACTCTAGATAATAATACTCTATAGTATATTTGACAGTTGCTATGAGAATAGATCTTAAAAGTTCTCACTCCACAAATACAAAAATTATAAAAATGTTGAGGTGATGGATGTGTTAACTAACCTTCTCGTGGTAATAACTTTACAATATATACATATATCAAATCATTATGTTGTATGTACCTTAAACTTATATAATGCTATATGTCAATTATATCTCAATGAAGCTTAAAGGAAAAAAATTAAGAGGGAAGGAGATAGGAGCATTCTTTAAACATGAAAGGGATCCGAGGCACGTGAGCTCCAAAGTTTAAAAAAGTTAGGGACTAAGTAAGCCTGGGTCACAAAGAAGAAATAATATTGTAGAGAGAAGAATTAGCATAAATACAAAGACATGACTAAAATATTTGTGGAATTAGATGAAGAAAAATCAGAGACTGGCCCCACTGAAAATCTAAGAACTAGGAACACATTTCACTGTAAATTTTTGGAAACCTGATAACATCACCCTTGTTTATTTGCTATTTTTGTCCTGTTAGTTTCCCCCACTATTGTAAACATTTAAAAACAGGTAAAAAGGGCTTCCCTGGTAGGGCAGTGGTTAAGAATCTGCCTGCCAATGCAGGGGACACGGGTTCGAGCCCTGATCCAGGAAGATCCCACATGCCGCAGAGCAACTAAGACTGTGCGCCACAAGTACTGAGCCTGCGCTCTAGATCCCACGAACCACAACTCCTGAAGCCTGTGTGCCGCAACTACTGAAGCCTGCGCGTCTAGAGCCCATGTTCCGCAACAAGAGAAGCCACCGCAATGAGAAGCCCGCACACTGCAGTGAAGAGTAGGCGCTGCTCGTCGCAACTAGAGAAAGCCCATGCGCAGCAACAAAGACCCAACGCAGCCAAAAATAAATAAATAAATTTTTAAAAATAATAATAATAAAAATAAAAACAGAAAAAAAACTAAACTCTGAGCCTCTAAAGACTGGTTGAGTACTTTTGCCTCAGGTAGTGAAAGGGAGGGAGGGTAATATTTCTCAGAATAAATTCTATAGTAGGCCAAGGAACTGAGACATCTTAGACTAAGTGGCTGCAGTAGGAAGGGAAGCAGGATCCTGGGGCTTTTGAAAGGGAAAAAAAAAAGTGAGAACAGATCTCAATTAACGCCAGGAATGGCACTTTGTCACTTGCATTTACATGAATTCTCTCATTCATTTCTCAGTAAAAACATATAAGATAGGTACTATTATTATCCTCACTTTATAGGTGAGGAAACTGAGAGGTAGGAAGCTTAGCTTGTTGAAAGCCACACAGTTAAGTGGTGAAACAAGTATATGAACTTAGGAAGTGGAATTCCCGAGTCTGCTCTCTTAATCACTATTCTGTATTGCCTAAAGGATCAAGTTAAAAACTCATAAGGAGATAAAGAATTCTTACAAAAAGGGAAGACAGACATACAAATGGGAACAACATACAAATGACAATAGTTGAACTGTTAAGAAAAAAACGGCCCCCAAACAATTACTACAGATACTAACCTAACAAATTTTTCTGAAAATCTAGTTTCAAAGGTTATGAATGTCAAGCTGTTATTCTCTTTTATATGAAAAAAAGAGAATATGTGACAAACTTTAGTGCTTGTAAAGATCAATGTCTCAAAAGAAAGGTTCTGCAGTCTAAAAACAAATTTTACATATTATATCCTTTGACAGTGTTCAAAGGAATTTAAAATGCAACATTACCTACTCTAATAGTAAAAATTAAAATTTAAAACTTATTTTTGTTTAATATAAATATGAATAATTCATGCTGTTTTTCTAATGAAACCCTAATGAAATAAATGCTGTTTATTCAGCCCTCTGATATCCAAATGTACAAACACAGGCATACGTATGCACAAACATGCATATTTAAGAACACAGATATGTAAGCACATACACATGCACAGGGAGTTGTCACCTGCATTCACATCACCTTTCCACATGCCCACGGACAGACATGCTTGCCCACTTGTAGACTCACACAAACCCCCACGCCAGTAACAAAGAGAGAGATTTACACAGATCCATCCCCACAAATACAGCTAGCTTTGGGACAATTGTTATACACATAAAATAGTTTTTAATATAGACATGTATTTACCAATAAGGCATATTTGTCAACAGAGGAATGTTGACAATATCAGACTAACATTTAAAGAACACTTGGTTCATAAACCCACTAGATTCCACAGATATATTGTAACTGTTTTACAGATGAGGAAACACTTTGAAAAATAAAGTACCTTTCCCAAGGTAACACAGCTAATAAATGGCATACCTAGTCCTTTAGCCTTTAGTTCGGAACCCCTTTCTATTACCTATCAGTGCTGCTGAAAGTAATACTATGTTAATGTTCGCAAATAACTACCAGTCACTATGTATTGGCTCATAATCTCAACCACTTCATCAAGTAACTTCCTTTCTTAATGCAGGAGATATTGCAAGATATGAAACTGCAATAAAGGTGAACAAAAATTTGATGAAGCAATTAACTGACTACATACTAACTTATTGATATATTTCTTTTTCGATAAGCAGTTTAATAACCTTAAATATTATTCATATTGGATCCAGTTTTAAACAATGAAAATATTATAAAACATCTTTACAATTCAATTTAATATGGACTCAGAATTTATTGGATAAATGTTTGTATTTTTAAAAGACTTTACCACATAACTAAATAAAAATTCTTCTGTTGTTTTTTAGGTCCAGAGAAAATATTGCAATTTTCCCCTAGTATAGTATGATAAAACAATTTTTTTTCATTAGGGAAGAATGTACACTCTTACTAAAACTATAAGGAAACTTTTATTTTTCTTACTTAAAAAAGGAAGTCCACAACAATATTTATGAATCACTATTTGATCCGAAGCAAGAAACTTCCCTAATCATTTCACTTAGAGAAAAACTAAGAGGGCTTCTTGGTGAGATAAAGAAGCAATCCATGATTCTTCCTTTTATCCATGGAAGGACGTAAGAATAGTAAACTCACCTTTTGCAACTTATCTTTATCAAAATCAGAAATAGTATGAAGTCAAAACAACAATACAGTAATATCATTTATATTCTCTCTGGGAATGTCACCCTCTGGAATAAAGAGTAGGTTTACTTACTGCTTACTATAAAAACAGTGGATTCTCCAAGTTCTATTTCTCTTCTATAACGTGATCTACTATATGTGTAGGCATCCATTTAGGCCCTCCCCATCATGCCCACTGGACTTGGGGTTCAGGGGAACTAATGCAAACTCGATAGTCCTGATACCTGCTGTGCAGTGAATAATAAAGTCCACTGTCTCTAAACCATGAGCCTCATGACTTCTGCCAGCATCCATGAAATAGTAAAAAGCTAAATTATTAGGTTATAAGTAGGAAAAAACAAATCCAAGACGTGGAGGGTATACTTCTTCTTTTGCCTCAAATGAAGAGAAAGGAATTTTAATGGAACAACTTGGAAGGACTGATTGTTCCTCACAGATAAAAAGACCAGATGGACTGGAATCTGACTCCACCCCAGATACTGAAAATGTTGAGCTAGGATGATGGAGATTTACTCTTGCTTTAGAATCAGCCTAAACTCCCAGATATTAACCAGATTTTTTTTTTTTTTTTTTTTTTTTGGTATGCAGGCCTCTCACTGTTGTGGCCTCTCCCGTTGTGGAGCACAGGCTCCGGACGCGCAGGCCCAGCGGCCATGGCTCACGGGCTTAGTCGCTCCGCGGCATGTGGGATCTTCCCGGACCAGGGCACGAACCCGTGTCCCCTGCATCGGCAGGTGGATTCTCAACCACTGCGCCACCAGGGAAGCCCTTAACCAGATTTTTTTAATGTGCAAACTTCCCAGTTAACCATTTGGGAAATTGGAAAGTGAGAGTCATAGTGGAGGGTTGTCTTAGGTCCTACTTAAGAGGACCACCTAAAAGGGTAAACAGAGCTCAGCAGCTGAGAAACTGAATATTATTTCTAGAATTCTAGAGGCTATGGAGAGAGTAAGATAGAAGTGTAGGTAAGAGATGTGCAGCAACAAGGGATGTCCAAAGAACCCATGAAATTACTCTACAAAAGAAGGTCAGTTTTAAAAATCTGTCAAGCCCAGCTAATTGACAGGCATCTGATAACAGTACCAGTCAAGTAGAAACATTTCTATTCCCCTTACCTCTCCCTCTCTCCCCCAAGCTCCAACTCCAGAGGGGTCAGAAATCATAGCTATGGAGTTAGGAAAGAGATAAGCAAGAAAGACAAAAGGAGCCTCCGGGATCCCTTCACCCATGAAGTCATTCACCTGCAATAGGCCCTATCTAGAAGAGGAGTAGCTGCAACCATGAAATAAGTAGGAAGCTTTAACTGTTACGAGAGATTGGAAACCATGTTCACTTGAAGGAATCATAGGTGTATAAGAGCTTCTAGTTTTGCACCATACACAGAAGATGAACTTCTCTCACTGAATTAAGGATAGTGGGAGTTAATATAAAGTCCTTTTGTGATTATCCCTCAAAGTCTTAGTTGATTTTCCTAATATGTAATTAAGCTCTTTAAAAAGTAGATTGTATCTACTTTCTTTTGAAATTCTAGATGCTTTTACACAATATTGAGCATACAGTCTTATTCATTTGATGCTATTCCATGAACAAATGCAGTGCCACTACAGGCTGACGATGTATGCTAAAAAATATATTTAAAATTTACCTTTCTTCTCTTTTACCTCTATTAAATGTATACAAATCAAGTACCATAAAAACAGAAATAGAGTCAGATGTAGAAAACAAATTTTTGGTTACCAGGGGAGAAAGCAGTGGCAGGGGGAAGGGTGGAGGGAAAGATAAATTGGGAGACTGGGATTGACATATACACTCTACTATATAAAATAGAGAAATACTCTGTAATGACTTATGGGAAAAGAATCTGAAAAAGTGAATATATGCATATGTATAACAAATTCACTTTGCAGTACAGCAGAAACTAATACAACATTGTAAAATCAAGTATACTCCAATAAAAATTAAAAATAAAAGCTCCATCAACAATATAAAAGTGATAAGTACTAATTAAATCCTTATCATTTGCTTAGCAGACTTCTTAAACTGTAGTTATGCTTTATAAATTAATTTTAAATTGTGTTATGTAAACAGGGAACCACATATCTAACCAATGGAAAAGTACACTTAAACATTTGTTTGGTTTGTAAAATCTAAATAAAGGTTGGGTTAACACCCCTCCAGTAAACGTAATTCAAAGGAGGAAAAGTAATCTTTTCATTTCCTTAACATGGACACAACCCATAACTTCACTGTATACTGGTATCAGTTAGTTTCTGACAAATGTGTTGATAATCTGTTTCCCATGTTTTTGTAGGTAATCTTTTTTCTAATTGCAAGAATGAGTAAGTGTGTGTGTGTGTGTGTGTGTGTGTGTGTGTGTGTCCTTGATCTACAACTCAGTTTACCTAGGGTGGAAATTTTTTCTTTGTCCTGTTTATCCTTTGTGGAATTGATGGGCGTTTTCAATATGAAGACACATCACTCTCCAAATCTAGCATATTTTCAACCTTTAAGAAATACCTCTTCCCTGATGCCTACTATTCTTACCTTCTGGAACTCCTTACTCAGTCTATTTTCCTGTTTCTTAAGTCCTCTTTCATATTTTCAACCTCTATCTTTTTAAAAATTAATTTTAATTTTTTAAATTGAAGTACAGTTGATTTATAATGTGTTAGTTTCTAGTATACAGCAAAGTGATTCAGTTATATATCTATATATTCTTTTCCATTATGGTTTATTACAGGATATTGAATATAGTTCCCTGTGCTATACAGTAGGTCCTTGTTGCTTATCTACTTTATATATAATAGTTAGTATCTGCTAAGCCCAAACTCCTAGTTTATCTTCCCCTGCTCTCTTTCCCTTTTGGTAACCATAAGTTTGTTTTCTATGTATGTCGAGTCTGTTTCTGTTTTGTAAATAAGTTCATCTGTATAAAATGTTAGATGCCACATATAAGTGATATCATATTTGTCTTTGTCTGACTTACTTCACTTAGTATGATATCCCTAGGTCCATCCATGTTGTTGTAAACGGCATTATTTCATTCTTTTTTATGATTGAGTAGTATTTCATTGTATATATGTATACAACATCTTCTTTATCCACTCATCTGTCGATGGACATTTAGGTTGCTTCCATGTTTTGGCTATTGTAAATAGTGCTGCTATGAACACTGGGGTGCATGTATCTTTTCGCATTAGAGTTTTCTCTGGATATATGCCCAGGAGTGGGATTGCTGGATCATATGGTAATTCTATTTTTAGTTTTTTAAGGAACCTCCATACTGTTTTCCATAGTGGCTGCACCAATTTACAATCCCACCAACAGTGCAAGAGCGTTCCCTTTCCTCCACACCCTCTCCAGCATTTATTGTTTGTAGACTTTTTAATGCTGGCCATTCTGTCAACCTCTATCTTTTTATTCTATATTCTAGATGATTTGCTCATCCAGACTTTCTCAGTTGAGACTTTTGATTCACTAATTCTCTCTTCTGCTGTGTCAATTTAAGCCATCAAAGAGTTTATTTTTAATTTCACCAACTTTTATTATATATAAGACTTAGAAAGGATCCTTTCTCTTTCTGCCTGTTCTTATTTACTTCTGTTCTCATTGTGAGCTACTGTTTCATTTGAAATTCTTAAACATTCTTATTTCTAAATTCTTTTTTGGGATTGTGTTCTTATTTTCTCAGATATGACTCTATTTAATGTATCTGCTAACTCTTATGGCAATAGATTTCCTTACATACCCTAAAATACTTACTTGCAAGTTCTCTGTATGTGGGAGTTTTATATTTTGTGAACTCTTTACTGCCATATTGTTTCATGGTTGCTCAAACTAGTGCTTCAGAGTTGCATAGCTTCAGAGCAAAAGTCTTATTACATCAGGAAGATTGGGGCTTTGCTCCCGCATGGGTAGAGCTCTATTCCAGATGCCATATCCACACACAACATATTTGGTTACTATTTCCATTTTTGTATAGAGGCTTGTCTGGCCCACAAGAACACCAACAGTGTCAGGTGGAGTTTTTTCAGGTCTAGTTTTACGGCCTGGAAACATGGTCCCAGTTCCCTGCTTTATGTAGACAGCCCAGTTCCAATCTCCCAAATATATGACTCTCTTAAAATGTGTAGTCTCTTAAATTTGGCTTAACTCACAGAAACCTGGCCAACACGATCCAGATTTCTGTGAGTCAGATAACATCAACATCCACTCATCACTAAGGATTTCCCTTCTATTCATGGTCCGCAGGGGTTTTCCTTGTCTTAAATGCAGCTAAAATATATTTACTTATGTATTTCTTTGAAAACTTTTCACATTGTAGTCTTAAAAGCTTGGAGCAAAGTGGAAGCAGACTATTCAGGTGCTTTCACTGACATTTAAATCAGAAATCCACATGCAAACTATCTGAGGGGGAGAGCATGTATGTGACTCAGGAAGAATGGATGTGATACAGCTGAATTTGGTGCTGAGACAAGGAAGCAGGTCAAAAGGTGTTTGTTAAAAAAAACCACTGAACTTTAGTAGCATATAACTGAAAAAAAAATTACTATTTCAATAATAGTTTTGGCTTTTATAATTTCCTCAGATTCCAATTCTGTCATTTTTTTATAACTATTCTTATTTTTACTTTTAGTCTTTACCCATGTACTCATTTTTCCAGCCTCAGTTATATATCATTTTAAGTTTAATATCTACCATGGACATAACATGGAAAACCTACTAGTCTTTTATGTTTATTCCTTTTTTTTCATCTTTATTGAAATGTAATTTACATTGCCTTAACTTCATCCATTGTAAGGGTAAAATTCAATAAGTTGTAATCACTTTGTAGTGTGGTACAAAATAATCACAATTCAGTTTTAGGACTTTTTCATCGCCCCCCAAATTTGCTTTGAGTCTATTTGTAGCCAATCACCCCTACCCCCACCCCATTCCAGCCACATGCAACCACTAATGGGCTTTTTTTCCCTCTATAGATTTGCCTTTTCTGGCATTTCAATATAAATGAAACCATACAATATGTAATCTTATTCATCTGGCTTCTTTCACTTAGCAGGAATTGGCAAGCTACAGTCTGCAAGCCAAATCTAGCAGGCCACATGTTTTTGTAAATAAAATTTATTGGAACATAACCATGTCCATTCCATATTGTCTATGGTTGCTTTCACACTACAATAGTGGAGTTGAGTAGTTGCAACAGAGGCTCTGTGGCCCACAAACCATAAAATATTTACTATCTGGCTTTTTACAGAAAAAAATTTGCTGACCCTTGACTTAGTAAAATGTTTTTGAAGTTCATTCCCATTGTAGCATGTATCAGTATTCAGTATAGTGTTCCTTTTCATTGCTGAACAGTATGCTATTGCATGAATACATGACATTTTGCTTATCCATTTACCCAACAGTGGATATTTCAATATTTTTTAGTTTTTAGCTATTATGAATAATTCTGCTATAAATGTTTGTATAAATGTTTCAATGTAAACATGTGTTTTCACTTTTCTTATACAGAGTCCTAGGAATAGAATTGCTAGGTTATATGCAAAATTTCTGATTAACTTTTAAAGAAACTGTCAAACTGTTTTCCAAAGTTGGCTGTATCATTTTATATTCCCAACAATGTCTGAGGGTTCCAGATGCTCTTCATTCTTGCTAACACTCAGCATTTTCTGTCATTTAAATTACAGTCATTGTAGTAGGTGTGTAGTTGTATCTTATGGTTTAAATCTGCATTTACCTAATGTCTAATGAGGTTGAACACCTTTTCATGTGGTCATTTTCCATCCATACATCTTTGATGAAATACTTCTATCAAAGTCTTCCCCTTTTAAGTGCATTGTCTTCTTATTGATTTTTAAGAGTTCTTTATATATTCCAGATATAAGTCCTATATCAGATATGATTTGCTAATATTTCTGTCTTGGGCCTGTCTTATCATTCCTTTAGTCATGTAGTGTAAATGTTCATTTAAATGAAGTTCAGCTTTTCTTTCTTTTATGGCCTTACTCCTGGTGTTGTACCTAAAAATGCCTTGCCTAATCCAAGGTCTTCTAGAAGATCTAAAATTTTAGAGCTTATATTTAGGATTGTGATCCATTTTGAGTTCATTTATCTCTAACAGTCAGCATCAAGGACCTAACTATTTTCCCTATATATGAATATTTAATTATTCCAGTACCAGTTATCAGAAACACTGTCCTTTTCAACTGAATTGCGTTGGCAGCTTTGTTGAACATTAACTGACCATAAAATATAAGGGTTTATTCATTGATTCACAATTCTGAATCATTTCTCTATATTTCTTTCTTCTTTATGCTAATTATTTTGCCAAATTTATTAATATAGATTTATAAGAAAGTATTGAAAGTGTACCATGCAAGTCCTCCAAATTTTTCCTTCTTTTCAAAATTACTTTTGGCCAATCTAGGCCCTTCGCATTTCCACATAAATTTTAGTACTAGCTTGTCAATTTTTACCAAAAACAAAAAACCCTGGGAGAAAAACAGGGATTATACTGAATCAATTTGGGGAGAATTACCATTTTAATAATAATACTGAGTCTTCCAATACATGAACAAACTATCCATTTATTTAAATCTATTAAAATTTTGTCCAGCAGTGTTTACTTTTCAGTATATAAATCTTGAACTGCTGTTGTTTAATTTATTCCTAAATATTATAATATTTTTGCTGCAATTGTAATTGTTTTCTGATTTAGGGGATTGTTCATATCTAATATCTAGACAAACACTTGATTTCTTTCCTTTTTTATTATCTATTTTACACATATTAGTGTATATATATCAATCCCAATCTCCCAATTCATCCCACCACCAGTCCTTCCCCCGTTTACCCCCCTTGGTGTCCATATGTTTGTTCTCTACATCTGTGTCTCTATTTGGGCCTTGCACACTGGTTCATCTGTACCATTTTTCTAGATTCCACATATATGTATTAATACACAATATTTGTTTTTCTGACTTACTTCACTTTGTATGACAGTCTCTCGGTCCATCCCCATCTCTATAAATGACCCAGTTTCGTTCCCTTTTATGGCTGAGTAATATTCCACTGTATATATGTACCACATCTACTTTATCCAGTCATCTGTCGATGGGCATTTAGGTTGCTTCCATGACGTAGCTATTGTAAACAGTGCTGCAATGAACATTGGGGTGCATGTATCTTTTTGAATTATGGTTTTCTCTGGGTATATGCCCAGGAGTGGGATTGCTGGGTCATATGGTAATTCTATATTTAGTTTTTTAAGGAACCTCCGTACTGTTCTCCATTGTGGCTGTATCAATTTACATTCCCACCAACAGTGCAAGAGGAGAAGATAGCGGAGTAGAAGGACGTGTGCTCACTCCCTCTTGCGAGAGCACCAGAATCACAAGTAACTGCTGAACAGTCATCGACAGGAAGACACTGGAACTCAGCAAAAAAGACACCCCACATGCAAAGACAAACAAGAAACCACAATGAGACGGTAGGAGGGGTGCAATCAAAATAAAATTATTTCCCATAACTGCTGGGTGGCTGACTCACAAACAGGAGAACACTTATACCACAGAAGTCCACCCACTGAAGTAAAGGATCTGAGCCTCATGTCAGGCTTCCCAACCTGGGGGTCTGGCAAAGGAGGAGGAATTCCTAGAGAATCACACTTTGAAGGCTAGCAGGATTTGACTGCAGGACTTCAACAGGACTGGGTGAAACAGAAACTCCACTCTTGGAGGACACACACAAAGTAGTGTGCGCATTGGGACCCAGGGGAAGGAGCAGTGACCCCAAAGGAGACTGAACCAGACCTACTTGCTAGTGTTGGAGGGTCTCCTGCAGAGGCAGGGGGGTGGATATAGCTCACCGTGGGGACAAAGACACTGGCAGCAGAAGTTCTGGGAAGTACTCCTTGGCGTGAGCCCTCCCAGAGTCCACCATTAGCCCCACCAAAGAGCCAGGTAGGCTCCAGTGTTGGGTCGCCTCAGGCCGAACAACCAACAGGAAAGGAACCCAGCCCCATCAATCATCAGACAAGCGGATTAAAGTTTTACTGAGCTCTGCCCACCAGAGTAACACCCAGCTGTATCCACCCCTCCCATTAGGAAACTTGCACAAGCCTCTTAGATAGCCTCATCCACCAGAGGGCAGACAGCAGAAGCAAGAACTACAATCCTGCAGCCTGTGGAACAAAAACCACATTCACAGAAAGACAAGATGAAAAGGCAGAGAGCTATGTACCAGATAAAGAAACAAGATAAAACCCCAGAAAAACAACTAAATAAAGTGGAGATAGGCAACCTTCCAGAAAAAGAATTCAGAATAATGATAGTGAAGGTGATCAAGGACTTCGGAAAAACAATGGAGGCAAAGATCAAGATGATGCAAGACATGTATAACACAGACCTAGAAGAATTAAACAACAAACACCTACAAGAATTAAAGAACAAACAAACAGAGATGAACAATACAAAAACTGTAATGAAAATACACTAGAAGGAATCAAGAGCAGAATAACTGAGGCAGCAGAACAGATAAGTGACCTGGAAGACAGAATGGTGGAATTCACTGCTGCAGAACAGAATAAAGAAAAAAGAATGAAAAGAAATGAAGACAGCCTAAGAGACCTCTGGGACAACATTAAACTCAACAACATTCGCATTATAGGGGTCCCAGAAGGCAAAAGGAGAGAGGAAGGACCAGAGAAAATATGTGAAGAGATTATAGTCGAAAGCTTTCCTAACATGGGAAAGGAAATAGCCACCCAAGTCCAGAAAGCGCAGAGAGTCCCATACAGGAAAAACCCAAGGAGAAAGACACAAAGACACATAGTAATCAAATAGACAACAATTAAAGACAAAGAAAAATTACCGAAAGCAACTAGGGAAAAATGAGAAATAACATACAAGGGAACTCCCATAACATTAACTGCTGATTTTTCAGCAGAAACTCTACAAGCCATAAGGGAGTGGCATGATATATTTAAAGTGATGAAAGGAAAGAACCTACAACCAAGATTATTCTACCCGGCAAGGATCTCATTCAGATTCGATGGAGAAATCAAAAGCTTCACAGACAAGCAACAGCTAAGAGAATTCAGCACCACCAAACCAGCTCTACAACAAAGGCTACAGGAATTTCTCTACATGGGAAACACAACAGAAGGAAAGGAACTACAAAAACAAATCCAAAACAATTAAGAAAATGGTAATAGGAACATACATATCGATAATTACCTTAAACGTGAATGGATTAAATACTCCAACCAAAAGACACAGGCTAAATGAATGGACACAAAAACAAGACCCATATATATGCTATCTACAATAGACCGACTTCAGACCTAGAGACACATACAGACTGAAAGTGAGGAGATGGAAAAAGATATTCCATGCAAATGGAAATCAAAAGAAAGCTGGAATAGCAATAGTCATATCAGATAAAATAGACTTTAAAATAAAGAATGTAACGAGACAAGGAAGGACACTATATAATGATCAAGGGATCAATCCAAGAAGAAGATATAACAATTATAAATATATACGCGCCCAACACAGGAGCACCTCAATACATAAGGCAAATGCTAACAGCTGTAAAAGAGGAAATCTACAGTAATACAATAGTGGGGGAATTTGACACCTCACTTACACCAATGGACAGATCATCCAGGCAGAAAATTAACAAGGAAACACAAGCTTTAAATGACACAATAGACCAGATACATTTAATTGATATTTATAGGACATTCCATCCAAAAACAGCAGATTACACTTTCTTCTCAAGTGCACATGGAAAATTCTCCAGCATAGATCACATCTTGGGTCACAAAGCAAGCCACAGTAAATTTAAGAAAACTGAAATCATATCACGCATCTTTTCTGACCACAACGCTCTGAGATTAGAAATGAATTACAGGGTAAAAAATGTAAAAAACACAAACACATGGAGGCTAAGCAATACGTTACTAAATAACCAAGAGATCACTGAAGAAATCAAAGAGGAAATCAAAAATACAATCCTACCTCAAGAAAAATCTCAAATAAACAACCTAACCTTACACCTAAAGCAATTAGAGAAAGAACAAAAAAACGTATGGACACCAAGGGGGGAAAGTGGCAGGGGGCAGTGGTGGTGGTGGTGTGATGAATTGGGCAATTGGGATTGACATATATACACTAATATATATAAAATGGATAACTAATAAGAACCTGCTGTATAAAAATATAAATTTTAAAAAGTCTATGTGTTTGAAAAAGAAAAAGTGCAAGACAGTTCCCTTTCTCCACACCCTCTCCAGCACTTATTGTTTGTAGATTTTCTGATGATGCCCATTCTAAACAGTGTGAGGTGATACCTTCATTGTAGTTTTGACTTGCATTTCTCTAATAATTAGTGACGTTGAGCAGTGTTTCATGTGCTTCTTGGCTACCTGTATGTCTTCTTTGGAGAAATGTCTATTTAGATCTTCTGCCCATTTTTTAACTGGGTTGTTTATTAATATTGAGCTGCACGAGCTGTTTATATATTGTGGAGATTAATTCTTTGTCTGCTGATTCCTTTGCAAGTGTTTTCTCCCATTGTGAGGGTTGTCTTTTCGTCTTGTTTATAGTTTCCTTTGCTGTGCAAAAGCTTTTAAGTTTCATTAGGTCCCATTTGTTTATTTATGTTTTTATTTCCATTACTGTATGAGGTGGGTCAAAAAAGATCCTGCTGTGATTTATGTCAAAGAGTGTTCTTCCTATGTTTTCCTCCAAGAGTTTTATAGTGTCTGGTCTTACATATAGGTATTTAATCCATTTTGAGTTTTGTGGTTTTTTTAAATTTATTAATTTATTTTATTTATTTATTTTTGGCTGCACTGGGCCTTCGTTGCTGTGTGCAGGCTTTCTCTAGTTGCGGGGAGCGGGGCAACTCTTCATTGTGGTGCACATGCTTCTCACTGCGCTGGCTTCTCTTGTTGCGGAGCACGGGCTGTAGTCATGTGGCTTTCAGTAGTTGTGGCTCGCGGGCTCTAAAGCGCAGGCTCAGTAGTTGTGGCACACCAGCTTAGCTGCTCCACGGCATGTGGGATCTTCCTGGACCAGGGTTTGAACCCATGTCCCCTGCATTGG
Source organism: Kogia breviceps (assembly GCF_026419965.1). NCBI lineage: Eukaryota > Metazoa > Chordata > Mammalia > Artiodactyla > Physeteridae > Kogia > Kogia breviceps. The sequence goes on along the minus strand of NC_081318.1, from coordinate 62,073,481 downwards.
CAGGCAGATGCTTAACTGCTGCGCCACCAGGGAAGCCCTTGAGTTTATTTTTGTGAACGGTGTTAGGGAGTGTTCTAATTTCATTCTTTTAAACGTAGATGCCCAGTTTTCCTAGCACCACTTATTGAAGAGCCTGTCTTTTCTCCACTGTATATTCCTGCCTCCTTTGTCAAAGATAAGGTAACCATATGTGCATGGGTTTATCTCTGGTCGTTTAATCTTATTCCATTGATCTATATTTATGTTTTTGTGACAATAACATAGTATCTTGATTACTGTAGCATTGTAGTATAGTTTGAAGTCAGGGAGCATGATTCCTCCAGTTCCGTTTTTTCCCCCTCAAGATTGTTTTGGCTATTCGAGGTGTTTTGTGTCTCCATACAAATCTGAAGATTTTTTGTTCTAGTTCTGTAAAAAATGCCATTGGCAATTTGATAGGTATTGCACTGAATCTGTAGATTGCTTTGTGTAGTATAGTCATTTTCATAATATTGATTCTTCCAATCCAAGAACGTGGTATATCTCTCCATTTGTGTCACCTTTGATTTCTTTTATCAGTGTCTTATAGTTTTCTGAGTACAGGTCTTTTAACTCCTTAGGCAGGTTTATTCCTAGGTGTTTTATTCTTTTTGCTACAATGGTGAATGGGATTGTTTCCCTAATTTCTCTTTCTGATCTTTCATTATTAGTGTATAGGAATGCAAGAGATGTCTGTGCATTAATTTTGTAACCTGCAACTTTACCCAATTCATTAATTAGCTCTAGGAGTTTTCTGGTTGCATCTTTAGGATTCTCTATGTATACTTCCATGTCATCTGCAAACTCTGACAGTTTAACTTCTTCTTTTCCAATTTGTATTCCTTTTATTTCTTTTTCTTCCCTGATTGCTGTGGATAGGACTTCCAAAACTATGTTGCATAATAGTGTCAAGAGTGGACATCCTTGTTTTGTTCCTGATCTTAGAGGAAATACTTTCAGTTTTTCATCATTGAGAATGATGTTTGCTGTGGGTTTGTCGTATATGGCCTTTATTATGTTGAGTTAGGTTCCCTCTATGCCCACTTTCTGGAGAGTTTTTGTCTTAAATTGGTGTTGAATTTTGTCAAAAACTTTTTCTGCATCTATTGAGATGATCATATGGCTTTTATTATTCAGTTTGTTAATGTGGTGTATCACATTGATTGATTTGCGTATATTGACGAATCCTTGCATCCCTGGGATAACTCCCATTTGATCATGGTGTATGATCCTTTTAATGTGTTGTTGGATTCTGTTTGCTAGTATTTTGTTGAGGATTTTTCCATCTATATTCATCAGTGATATTGGTCTGTAATTTTCTTTTTTTGTAGTATCTTTGTCTGGTTTTGGTATGAGGGTGATGGTGGCCTCATAGAATGAGTTTGGGAGTCTTCCTTCCTCTGCAATTTTTTGGAAGAGTTTGAGAAGGACGGATGTTAGCTCTTCTCTAAATGTTTGATAGAATTCACCTGGGAAGCCATCTGGTCCTGGACTTTTGTTTGTTGGAAGATTTTTTTTTTTTTTTTTTTCAGTACGCTAGCCTCTCACTGTTGTGGCCTCTCCCGTTATGGAGCACAGGTTCCAGACGCGCAGGCCCAACGGCCATGGCCCATGGGCCCAGCCGCTCCATGGCATGCAGGATCCTCCCAGACCGGGGCACAAACCCGTGTCCCCCACATCGGCAGGTGGACCCCCAGCCACTGTGCCACCAGGGAAGCCCTGTTGGAAGAGTTTTAATCACAGTTTCAATTTCATTACTTGTGATTGGTCTTTCATATTTTCTGTTTCTTCCTGGTTCAGTCTTGGAAGGTTAAAGCTTTCTAAGGAGTTGTTCATTTCTTTCAGGTTGTCTGTTTTATTGGCATAGAGTTGCTTGTACTAGTCTCTTAGGATGCTTTGTATTTCTGTGGTGTCTGTTGTAACTTCTCCTTTTTCATTACTAATTTTATTGATTTGAGACCGCTCCCTCTTTTTCGTGATGAGTCTGGCTAATGGTTTATCAATTGTGTTTATCTCCTCGAAGAACCAGCTTTTAGTTTTATTGATATTTGCTATTGTTTTCTGTGTTTCTATTTCATTTATTTCTGCTCTGATCTTTTATTTCTTTCCTTCTGCTAACTTTGGGTTTTGTTTGTTCTTCTTTCTCTAGTTCCTTTAGGTGTAAGGTTAGATTGTTTACTAGAGATTTTTCTTGTTTCTTGAGGTAGGCTTGTAAAGCTATAAACTTCCCTCTTAGAACTGCTTTTGCTGCATCCCATAGGTTTTGGATCATCGTGTTTTCATTGTCATTTGTCTCTAGCTATTTTTTGATTTCCTCTTTGCTTTCTTCAGTGATCTCTTGCTTATTTAGTAATGTATTGTCTAGCCTCCATGTGTTTGTGTTTTTTACTTTTTCCATGTAATTCATTTCTAATCTCATAGTGTTGTGGTCAGAAAAGATGCTTGATATGATTTCAATTTTCTTAAATTTACTGAGGCTTGATTTGTGACCCAAGATGTGATCTATCCTGGAGAATGTTCCATGCGCACTTGAGAGGAAAGTGTAATCTGCTGTTTTTGGATGCCATGTCCTATAAATATCAATTAAATGTATCTGGTCTATTGTGTCATTTAAAGCTTGTGTTTCCTTATTTATTTTCATTTTGGATGATCTGTCCATTGGTGTAAGTGAGGTGTCAAAGTCCCCCACTATTACTGTGCTACTGTCGATTTCCTCTTTTATAGCTGTTAGCATTTGCCTTATGTATTGAGGTGCTCCTATGCTGCGTGCATATATATTTATAATTGTTACATCCTCTTTGTGGATTGATCCCTTGATCATTATATAGTGTCCTTCCTTGCCTCTTGTTACATTCTTTCTTTTAAAGTCTATCTTATCTGATATGAGTATCGCTACTCCAGGTTTCTTTTGATTTCCATTTGCAAGGAATACCTTTTTCCATCCCCTCACTTTCAGTCTGTAGGTGTCCCTAGGTCAGAAGTGAGTCCCTTGTAGATGGCATATTATGGGTCTTGTTTTTGTGTCCATTCAGCAAGCCTGTGTCTTTTGGTTGGATCATTTAATACATTCACATTTAAGGCAGTTATCGATATGTATGTTCCTATTACCTTTTTCTTAATTATTTTGGGGTTTTTTGTAGGTCCTTTTCTTCTCTTGTGTTTCCCATTTAGAGAAGTTCCTGTAGCCTTTGTTGTAGAGCTGGTTTGGTTGTGCTGAATTCTCTTAGCTTTTGCTTGTCTGTAAAGTTTTTTTATTTTTTCCGTCGAATCTTAATGAGATCTTTGCCAGGTAGAGTTATCTTGGTTGTAGTTTCTTCCCTTTCACCACGTTAAATATATCATGCCCATCCCTTCTGGCTTGTAGAGTTTCTGCTGAGAAATCAGACATTAACCTTATGGGAGTTCCCTTGTATGTTATTCGTTGTTTTTCCGTTGTTGCTTTTAATAATTTTTGTTTGTCTTTAATTTTTGTCAATTTGATTACTATGTGTGTCAGCATTTCTCCTTGGGTTTATCTTGCCTGGGAGTTTCTGTGCTTCCTGAACTTGGGTGGCTGTTTCCTTTCCCATGTTAGGGACGTTTCTGACTACAATCTCTTCAAATATTTTCTCAGGCCCTCTCTCTCTCTCTTCTCCTTCTGGGGCCCCTATAATGCGAATATTGTTGCGTTTAATGTTGTCCCAGAGGTCTCTTAGGCTGTCTTCATTTCTTTTCATTCTTTTTTCTTTATTCTGTTCCACAGAAGTGATTTTCACCATTCTGTCTTCCAGATCAGTTATCTCTTCTTCTGCCTGAGTTATTCTGCTATTGATTCCTTATAGTGTATTTTTCATTTCAGTTATTGTATTGTTCATATCTCTTTGTTCTTTAATTCTTCTAGGTCTTTGTTAAACATTGCTTGCATCTTCTTGATCTTTGCCTTCAATCTTTTTCCGAGGTCCTGTATCATCTGCACTATCATCATTCTGAGTTATTTTTCTAGAAGGTTGCCTATCTCCACTGCCTTAAGTTGTTTTTTGGTGTTTTATCTTGTTCCTTCATCTGGTACATAGTACTCTGCCTTTTCCTTTTGTCGATCTTTCTGTGAATGTGGGTTTTGTTCCACAGGCTGTAGGATTGTAGTTCATTTTGCTTCTGCTGTCTGCCCTCTGGTCGCATAGACTCTACCTTTAATCAGTTTTCACAACTGTGACAGCACACTAGATTCTCCTGCTAGCATTGGAAGGTCGGTTGCAGAGGCAGGGGCCGGCTGTGGCTCACCGCCGGGACAGGGACACTGGCAGCAGTTCAGGGGAGTACTCCTTGGTGTGAACCCCCCCAGAGTCCGCCATTGACCCCACCAAAATGCCTGTAAGCTCCAGTGGTGGGTTGCCGCAGGCCAAACAACCAAACACTTGATTTCTGCATGTTGATCTTTTTTTCTGCAACCTTGCTGAACTTGCATTAGTTCTCGTAATATATTTGTATGTTCCCTATAGTTTCTACATATAGAATCATGTATCTGTGAATGAAGGCAGTTATACCACTTCCTTAACAATCTGGATGTCTTTTATTCATTTTTCTTGCCTGACTAGAACCTCCTGTGCAAGTGAATAGAAGTGGTGACAAGGTGACAGTGGACATCACTACGTTATTTCTTATCTTAGGAGTAAAGCATTCTGGCTTTCACCATTGAATATGATATTCTCTGTACGTTTTTCATAAATGCTCTTTAATAGGCAGAGAAAATTCATTTTTATTCCTGGTTTGTTTAGAGATTTTTTTATCATGAATGGATGCTGCACTTTGGTAAATGCTTTCTGTGACTCTACTGAGATAATTATGCAGTTTTGTTCTTTATGTTATTAATATAGTGTTTATTACATTAATTGAATTTTGGATCTTAAAAGAACTTTGCATTTCTGGAACAAGTCGCACTTGCTTGTGGTGTATAATCCTTTATATAAGTTGCTGGATTTGGTTTGCTAATATTTTGTTAAGGATTTTTGCATCTATGTTCAAGAGAGATATTGATCTGAAATGTTAATGTCTTTGCCTGCCTTTGAAATCAGGTAACTCTGGACTTATAAAATGAATTGGTAAGTGCTCCCTTCTCTTTTATTTTCTGAAAGAGTTTGTGAACGATTAACATTGTTTCTTCTTTGAATATTTGATAGAATTAACCAAATCCCATCCTGGGATTTTCTTTGTGGGAAGATTTTTAATTCCTCATTCAATTTATTTACTTGTTACAAGTCTACTCATATTTTCTATTTGTTCTAAAATCAGTCTTGGTAATTTGTTTCTAGTAATTTGTGTCTTGCTAGAATTTTATCCATTTCATCTTATTTTCTAAATTGATGACATAAATTTGATTATAATATTCCATTATAATACTTTTAAGTTATGTAAGGTTGGTAGTAATGTCACCTTTCACTGCTGATTTTAGTAATTTGTGTCTTTTTTTTCTTCATCAGTCTAGCTAAAGGTTTGTCCACCTTGTTGGTCTTTTCAAAGAACCAACTTTTAGTTTCATTGGCTTTTTTCCAGTATTTTTCTGTTTCATTTGTTTTTGCTATATTCTTTATCATTTCCTTCCTCTGCTTGCTTTTGCTCTGCTCTGCTCTTCTTTGTCTGGTTTCTTAAGATGGAAGCTTAAAGTACTGATTTGAGAATTTTCTCTTTTTCTTACATACTCACTTAATGTAAATTTTCCTTGAAGCATTGCTTTACCTGTACACATAAATTCTAAGTTGTCTTTTTGCTTTCATTTATTTAAATATTTAAAATTTCCCTTGTGGTATTAGGTAAGTGTTCTTTAATTGACAAATATTTGGGTTTGTTAAAGATTTCTTTCTGTTACACAACTTCAATCCTGTGTAACCACTGAGAGTTGTTTTATGGCCCAGTATATAGTCTCACCCAGAAAATGTTTCACACATTTGAAAAGAATGTGTATTCTACAGTCAGTGGGTAGAGTTTTCTATGTATGTCAGTTAGGTCAAACGGACTGATGATATTGTTGAACTCCTCTATCTCCTTGCTGATTTCTACCTACTTAGTAGTTCTTTCAAGTATTGAGAGTAGGGTATTGAAATCCCCAATTCGAGAAACTGAATTTCTCCTTCCACAGTTTTGCTTCATGCATTTTGAGACTGTTGTTAGATATACATACAATTTTTGACTGCTATATCTTCCTGAATGTATTGACCTTTCAATCATTATGAAATGTCTCTATTTGTCTTCAGTAATACTTCTTGTTTTAAAGTCTATTTTGTCTTGATGTTTCCTTATCATTACTGTTTTCATTGTGTATCTTTCCCCATCTTTTTACTTTCAACCTATTTGTGTCTTTGAATCTAACATGTGTTTCTTATAGACAACATATAGCTGAGTGTTGCTTTTTTATCCAGTTTGACAATCTCTGCCTTTTGAATAGAATGTTCACTCCATTCACATTTAATGTAATTATTTAAATAGTTGGATTTATTCCTGCCATTTTGCTATTTTTCTATTTGTCACATCTTTTTTATTTCTTCCTCCTATACTGCTTTATTTTGTGATAAATATTTTTTATTGTATCTTTTTAATCCATTTCTGATACTTTTTATTTTCCATTCTTATAGAGTTATTTTGTTAGCAACTGCTGTAGGGATTATAACACGAATTCTAATTTATTATAATCTACTTCAAAATAATATTTAATTCCAGTAAAAGATAAACTATATTCCAAAATATGTCTTTTCCTTTGTTCTCTTTTGTGTTATTATTGTCATATATATTAAATGTATATTTTATAAACCCAACACAAGTGTTAGAATTACTGTTTTATATAATCTTAGAAAAATGAGAAAAATCTATCTATAGACTGTTTTATATTTACCCACATATTTGCCAACACTCTTCAATTCTTCCTATTGATTTGAATTAAACAGCAGGAATGTCTCTCAATCTTTGTTTATCAAGGAATGCTTATTTCACCTTTATTTTAAAAGACTGGGTTTTCTGAATATAGAATCCTTGGTTGATATTTTTCTTTTAGTACTTTGAATATGTCATGCTTTATGGTTTCTACTGTTTCTGATGAAAAATACCAGTTGTTAAAGGTATTATTGGTTCCCTATGTGTAATGAGTCATTTTCTTCTTCCAGCTTCAAGATTTTCTCTTTTCCTTTAGCTTTCAACAGTTTAACTGTGATGTGTCTATGTGCAGCTCTGTGTGTTTTCCTACTTGGGGTTTTGTTGAGCTTCTTGAATCTGTATAGCTTGTGTTTCATCAGATCTGGAAAGTTTTCTGCCATTATCTCTTCAAATATTTTTTAACTCCCTTCTCCTCCCCTCAGTCTCCCATTATGTGTATATGTATGAACTTAATGTTTCCCCACAGGCCTCTGAGGCTTGACTTTTCCTTCAATCTTTTTCCCTCTGCTCTTTCAGAGTATATAAATTCTCTTGACCTATATTCAAATTCACTGATTCTTCTGCCATCTTAAATCTTCTATCAAGCTCATCTAAGGAATTTTTTTTAATTACTATACTTTTTAATGCTACAGTTTCTGTTTCTATATTTTTTATAATAATTACATCTATGTGGAAATTCTTTATTCATTGCGTCACTGTGGTCCTACTTCCCTTTGATGCTTTAAACATGGTTTTCTTTAGTTCTTTGAACATACTTAAAATAGCTGCTTTGATGTTTTAGTCTGCTAAATCCAACATATGGAGACACTTAGATACAGTTTCTATTGACTGTTTTTTTTTTCCTTAACTATGGGTCATCCTTTCTTGTTTCTTTGTATATCTCTAAATTTTTTGTTGAATGTTGGACATTTTAGATAATATATTGGAGCAACTCTAAATTCCGATTTTCTCTGAGGGTGGCTGATGGACTGAAAGTCTGTTTTCCCCACCATGTGTGGTTGCTGATATCTCTACTCCATTTCCCCCCCCCCTCATTTTTCTTTCTATGACTGGCTTTTTAAGACCTTTTTAAGCTGGTCTTCAGTGTCACCTTAGTGTTTAGCCAAAAACTATTCAGAAATTTTACTCAAGCATCTCAATCCAGTAAAGCTTCCACTCTCAGGATGTGTGTGTATTTGAATGAGGATTTGTGTGTGAAATGAGGAGTGCATTCAAAGTTTGGGCCTTTTAAAAGTTGGCCTGATTTTATTACCACTAGGCCTGTTTGATCTCCTTTCCAGATATTCTTAGGCTCCACTAACCAGTGATACATGGGTGACTGGGCCCACTTGATATTCCACTGTGCCTGTCTACAGCCTCCAATCAACCTGTGATATGAGGTGAACTTATCAAGCCCCCAAGATTGTCTTACCTCCTAGAACTCTCTATAAAATCCTGCTACTCCATGAGTCTGTTGCTTGTCACAAATTAGACCACAGTCTCAGACTAGCAGAGCCATTGTTCCTCCCTATTTGTTTGCATCTAAAATTCTTACCCTGAGTTCAGTACTCTTCATGAATAAAGTTTCTCAATTTATTTGGTTGATTTCCAGAGTGATGAATTTGTTTTGACAGTTTTGTCCAGCTTTATGATTGCTTTGTGAGGAAAGAAATTAAATCTCTCACTCAGTCATGTCAGCCATTCCTTTTTTAATAGTGTATATCATGTATTGCTGGAGTCCAAAGTTTAACTATACCTAATCTTGGCTATAACTTTGAGATTGTATTTACCTCTAAGATAAAAGAGAAAATTTACTTTTTATTCAATATTACTCAATATTCTATGCATAGATATATACCTATTTTAGACTAGATATATTAGACTCAGCTTCCTTTGTTTTTTGTTTTTTTTTTTTTGCTGTTGGGGAAAACTGATTTTGCACATATGTGTTTGTGTGCATAGATAGGAGTTGAGGATTTCTGTACATCAATAATATAAAGAAGTTCCTAAAAATGTAATACAATCACAGGCAAAATCATGCTAATAGACTACTATATCTATTCAGTCCAGACACCACAGTATATGAGAAATACTGATAACCTATAGTATATGAAAATGATACTAAGAGGTATGGAAACTGTGGCATATGAAATATATTTGAGAGAAATGTCGATGTTTACCTGGAGGAAAATGACATATTGCAAGCCTTTCAAATATTTAAATTAGATATATTCAATATTGATACAGAGGGCAGAGTCAAAACTCATGGGTATAATTTTGAGTTCAATATAGTACAAAATTAACAACTTAAGCAGCAACAAACAGAACTGGTTTGGTTTTCTTGCAAAGATATAAGCTTTTCTCACTGAGAATGACTGTAATAGGCTAGATGAATGTTTTCTAAGAAGTGTTTATATATGAGATGGACTAGATGACCTTCCAACTCTAAGTTTCTGTAATTTTATAAAAGCAAATAAATAAGAATTTAGATGGATAAAAGATAACACTACAGGAAAATAATCAAAAAATATGTTAATATGTAAAATTATCATAATTTGGGTTATTCATGATAAGGGAATGGATTATAATAACTGTTTCTCAAAGACATAGATTCCACTGTACTATCGGGTCTCAAAGGGTGACAATATGCTGGATATCATTAAAAAATTATAAGAAGGCTTCCCTGGTGGCGCAGTGGTCGAGAGTCCTCCTGCCGATGCAGGGGACATGGGTTCGTGCCCCAGAATGTGGGAAGATCCCACATTCTGCGGAGCGGCTAGGCCTGTGAGCCATGGCCGCTGAGCCTGCACATCCGGAGCCTGTGCTCCGCAACGGGAGAGGCCACAACAGTGAGAGGCCAACATACCGAAAAAAAAAAAAATTATAAGAAGCAGAAAACACTATCCTACCTTTGTAAAAATTGTGATCTATAGTTCTAGTTGCGGTAACTCAAGAATAAGAAAGCTGAAGTGGGAACAAAATATAACAAATAAACAAGACAAAATTACATAAAATCAGACTTCATGCTAGAAAGGCAAAAGCTGAGTGGGTACATAAGAAATATTTATAAAGAATATGAAGGGCACAAATAATGTAAACTCAGAATTCTTCACCAAAATGTGGAAGGCAACCCTTAAAACTCTGAGAGAGGTAAGTTTATCACAAATATAGGAAGTATCATTATATTCAGGAAATATTTAAGATAATTTGCTAGGACCAAAGCAGGACATAGACTGAAAACAGAAGTGACTTACCTCTTTTAGTTGATCAGCACTCCCCCATGATGCAGAACGCTGATGTGATCTCTTTTCTGTGCCTTCTTCTACCCAACAGCTAGGTGTCTTTAAAAAAATAAGTAAGTAAAATAAAAAATAAAGAATTTTGCCTCTATCCTTAATCTCACAGCAAATCAAACATATTTCAAAATCGTAGCATATACCAATTAAAGGGTTATACTGAATACTAAAATCCCTTAAAAGCTAAGACTTTCACGACCCTGTGAAATGTTTATTATTCTGAATTAGATATGATCAATCTAATATGTCTCTGAGTAATGTTACTCAAAACATTTAGTTTTTTACATCAACATTAAATTTATCAAATTCAAAGAGAACTGTGAAATATGCATATTGGTGTTTTTAAAGAGAATAGGCAAACTAATTATGAAATGTCATGTTTACTAAAGAGAAGATTAACAGAATGTGCTTAGAAGCAGTGGGGTTACAGATGACCTACATGTCAAATATTTAGTTAGGTAAAGGGTTGAATGTACTACTCTTTCTATACTCGGAAGAGTGTGTTAATAATAGTAGCCTTTTTTGAAAAACATCAAATATCTTTATATAAAAATATAAAGTTACTATAAAAATAGAAAAAGTTATTATAAAAATAAACAAGATTAAGCTAAACTGATTATAATTTAAAACAGTGCATCTTAAAGAAAACCTGAGCTATATGGCATAAAACAGAATTGCTTTTACCTAAAACTTCATTTTCAGTGATTTAACCTATAACAGACACTACATCCAAACATAACACAAAACACTAAATGCCAAAGAGTAAGATCATTTAGTAGTTGTATTAAAAACTAAAAAATATTGAACTACCATCCTTAATATATGAGAAGACTCTTAGTGTAATACAACTTAGGGAAAGTTAAAACCACTATTTTAAGACAGATATAGGGTAATGATTATCATATATAAATATTGGGTTGGCCAAAAAGTTCACTGGGGTTTTTCTGTAACATCTTAGGGAAAAAACCCAAACGAACTTTTTGGCCAATCCAATATAAATATATATTGCTTCAAAAATTATTTTTTATTACATACAGAAAAGTTCATCATTCATATTGAGGCTGCACCTGTGACTTTACATAATACACAACTTATGAAGAAGCCATCAGTTCTGTACAATTCAAAATGCTTGTGGACAAAGTTTTAAATAATTACCACCTCTTAAAAGTAATGATGCTGCAAAATAAAACCAATAACAGTTGAATGCTAGTTGAATAAAAATACACATAAACTGCTTAAACAGTTCAAATACTAAAGTGAAACTATTTAGTCATAATACTGAGTAACATTTTATTCAGTTGGTAAGATGTATTAATATATTAAATAAACGGCTTGCAAATAATTATATAGTTATTAAATTTTCCTAATCTCAGTCCTAGAGAAAAAACACTACTCTGAAAATAATCCTCCCAAGTAGTCATATTTTAATAATTTATGCTAAAATTATTCAATTATGACTTTGTTTTAGTCAAATTTTTATTTCAAGAATTTATAACCCTTAATACTTTTACCTTTCTACCAAACAGAGGCATTGCGCTCATCAAAAATCAAATGATTAAGGATCACAATGTTTAAAACTCAAAAGCATATTCACAGAAAATAAATAAAATTTCTGGCACATTCCATAATTAATGAAAACATTTATAACACTTTTCATTTTGTATGGCTCTAACTTTTTCAAAGGAAATTTACATAAACTGTATCTCCAACTTCGAGTTAAATCAGTAGCCACAAAAATTCTGTAAATGCCTTAATACTGCCAAGCACACCAATGGCAAATGAAACTAAATCTGAGGTCTCTCATCTCAGAGTATCTTCTTTCTTCCTATTGTCATTCTTTTTTAAAAATTGAATGTGAAAACCTATTTGATTATTTCAGAATGTAGTACTGGTTATATAAAAGAAATACATAAAAACTAACTACAAAAGAATATTTATGTTCCTGAAATCTATCTAGTAAAATATATAGTTTATTTTTAAAGTACAAAACCACTGGAAGAATCCTTTCAGTCATGTGGCTATAAAATTACATGCATATAAATTGTTTAAGTATATTCATCATAGTTTCAACTTTTCCAAAAATTACTCCCCAAAGAAAAATTTCATTTTAATTGTACATATATACAATTATATTCTAAAGATTGCATTGTCCAAAACAAAAGCTACTAGCCACATGTAATAATTTAAATTTAAATTAATGAAAATAAAATAAAACAAAACATTAGGTGTTTTAATCTCACTAGCATGTTTCAAAACCTCAATAACCACATGTGGCTAGAGGCTATGGGCTGCCATATAAAACAGCACAGATACAGCTCATTTCCACCACTGCATAAAGTTCTATTGAGAACAGCGTTTTATACATTTAATCATTGATTTTATTTATTTTTTTTTATTAGTCATCAGTTTTATACACATCAATGTATACATGTCAATCCTAATTCCCAATTCGGCACACCACCATCCCCACCCCACCATGGTTTTCCTGCCTTGGTGTCCATACCTTTTTTTCTCTACATCTGTTTCTCAACTTCTGCCCTGCAAACCGGTTCATCTGTAACATTTTTCTAGGTTCCACATATATGCGCTAGCATACGATATTTGTTTTTCTTTTTCAGAATTACTTCACTCTGTAGGACAGTCTCTAGGTCCATCCACGTCTCAACAAAAATGCATTCTTTTTTATGGCTGAGTAATATTCTTTTTTATATATGTACCACATCTTCTTTGTCCATTCGTCTGTTGATGGAAATTTAGGTTGCTTCCATGACCTGGCTATTGTAAATAGTGCTGCAATGAACATAGGGGCGCATGTGTCTTTTTGAATTATGGTTTTCTCTGGGTATATGCCCAGTAGTGGGATTTCTGGATCATATGGTAATTCTATTTTTAGTTTTTTAAGGAACCTCCATACTGTTCTCCATAGAGGCTGTATCAATTTACATTCCCAACTACAGTGCAAGAGGGTTCCCTTTGTTTCTAGATTTTTTGATGATGGCCATTCTAACTGGTGTGAAATCATACCTCATTGTAGTTTTCATTTGCATTTCTCTAATAATTAGTGATGTTGAGCAGCTTTTCATATGCTTCTTGGCCATCTGTATGTCTCCTTTGGAGAAATGTCTATTTAGGTTTTCTGCCCATTTTTGAATTGGGTTGTTTGTTTCTTTAATATTGAGCTGCATGAGCTGTTTATATATTCTGGAGATTAATCCTTTGTCCATTGATTCGTTTGCCAATATTTTCTCCCATTCTGAGGGTTGTCTGTTCGTCTTCTTTATGGTTTCCTTTGCTATGCAAAAGCTTTGGAGTTTCATTAGGTCCCATTTGTTTATTTTTGTTTTTATTTCCATTACTCTAGGAGATGGATCAAAAAACATCTTACTGTGATTTATGTCAAAGAGTGTTCTTCCTATGTTTTCCTCTAAGAGTTTTACAGTGTCCGGCCTTACATTTAGGTCTCTAATCCATTTTGAGGGTTTTTTTTGTGTATGGTGTTAGGGAGTGTTCTAATTTCATTCTTTTACATGAAGCTGTCCAGTTTTCCCAGCACCACTTATTGAAGAGACTGTCTTTTCTCCATTGTATATCTTTGCCTCCTTTGTCATAGATTAGTTGACCATAGGTGCGTGGGTTTATCTCTGGGCTTTCTATCTTGTTGCATCGATCTATGTTTCTGTTTTTGTGCTAGTACCATATCGTCTTGATTACTGTAGCTTTGTAGTATAGTGTGAAGTCAGGACGTCTGATTCCTCCAGCTCCGTTTTTTTCCCTCAACACTCCTTGGCTGTTCAGGGTCTTTTGTGTCTCCATACAAATTTTAAAATGATTTGTTCTAGTTCCGTAAAAAATGCCATTGGTAATTTGATAGGGATTGCATTGAATCTGTAAATTGCTTTGGGTAGTATAGTCATTTTCACAATATTGATTCTTCCAATCCAAGAATATGGTATATCTCTCCATCTGTTTGGTATCATCTTTAATTTCCTTCATCAGTGTCTTATAGTTTTCTGCATACAGGTCTTTTGTTTCCCTAGGTAGGTTTATTCCTAGGTATTTTATTCTTTTTGTTGCAATGGTAAATGGGAGTGTTTCAATAATTTCTCTTTCAGATTTTTCATCATTAGTGTATAGGAATGCAAGAGATGTCTGTGCATTAATTTTGTATCCTTCAACTTTACCAAGTTCATTAATTAGCTCTAGCAGTTTCCTGGTGGCATTTATAGGGTTCTATATATATAGTATCATGTCATCTACAAACAGTGACAGTTTTACTTCTTCTTTTCCAATTTGTATTCCTTTTATTTCTTTTTCTTCTCTGATTGCTGTGGCTAGGACTTCCAAAACTATGTTGAATAATAGTGGCGAAAGTGGACATCCTTGACTTGTTCCTGATCTTAGAGGAAATGCTTTCAGTTTTTCATCATTGAGAATGATGTTTGCTGTGGGTTTGTCATATATGGCCTTTATTATGTTGAGGTAGGTTCTCTCTATGCCCACTTTCTGGAGAGTTTTTTTTATCATAAATGGGTGTTGAATTTTGTCAAAAGCTTTTTCTTCATCTATTGAGATGATCATATGGTTTTTATTCTTCAGTTTGTTAATATGGTGTATCACACTGATTGATTTGCGTATACTGAAGAATCCTTGCATCCCTGGGATAACTCCCATTTGATCATGGTGTGTGATCCTTTTAATGTGTTGTTGGATTCTGTTTGCTAGTATATTTTGTTGAGGATTTTTGCATCGATATTCATCAGTGATATTGGTCTTTAATTTTCTTTTTTTGTAGTATCTTTGTCTGGTTTTGGTATCAGGGTGATGGTGGTCTCATAGAATGAGTTTGGGAGTCTTCCTTCCTCTACAATTTTTTGGAAGAGTTTGAGGAGGATGGGTATTAGCTCTTCTCTAAATGTTTGATAGAATTCACCTGTGAAGCCATCTGGTCCTGGACTTTTGTTTGTTGGAAGATATTTAATCACAGTTTCAATGTCATTACTTATAATTGGTCTTTCATATTTTCTGTTTCTTCCTGGTTCAGTCTTGGAAGGTTAAAGCTTTCTAAGGATTTGTTCATTTCTTTCAGGTTGTCTGTTTTATTGGCATAGAGTTGCTTGTACTAGTCTCTTAGGATGCTTTGTATTTCTGTGGTGTCTGTTGTAACTTCTCCTTTTTCATTACTAATTTTATTGATTTGAGACCGCTCCCTCTTTTTCGTGATGAGTCTGGCTAATGGTTTATCAATTGTGTTTATCTTCTCAAAGAACCAGCTTTTAGTTTTATTGATATTTGCTATTGTTTTCTTTGTTTCTATTTCATATTTCTGCTCTGATCTTTATGATTTCTTTCCTTCTGCTAACTTTGGGTTTTGTTTGTTCTTCTTTCTCAAGTTCCTTTAGGTGTAATTGTTTACTTGAGATTTTTCTTGTTTCTTAAGGTAGGCTTGTATAGCTATAAACTTCCCTCTTAGAACTGCTTTTGCTGCATCCCATAGGTTTTGGATCATCATGTTTTCATTGTCATTTGTCTCTAGGTATTTTTTGATTTCCTCTTTGCTTTCTTCAGTGATCTCTTGCTTATTTAGTAATGTATTGTCTAGCCTCCATGTGTTTGTGTTTTTTACTTTTTCCATGTAATTCATTTCTAATCTCATAGTGTTGTGGTCAGAAAAGATGCTTGATATGATTTCAATTTTCTTAAATTTACTGAGGCTTGATTTGTGACCCAAGATGTAATCTATCCTGGAGAATGTTCCATGCGCACTTGAGAGGAAAGTGTAATCTGCTGTTTTTGGATGCCATGTCCTATAAATATCAATTAAATGTATCTGGTCTATTGTGTCATTTAAAGCTTGTGTTTCCTTATTTATTTTCATTTTGGATGATCTGTCCATTGGTGTAAGTGAGGTGTCAAAGTCCCCCACTATTACTGTGCTACTGTCGATTTCCTCTTTTATAGCTGTTAGCATTTGCTTATGTATTGATGTGCTCCTGTGTAGGGTGCATATATTTTTTAATTGTTATATCATCTTTTTGGATTGATCCCTTGATCATTATGCAGTGTCCTTCCTTGTCTCTTGTAACATTCTTTATTTTAAAGTCTATTTTATCTGATATGAGTATCGCTACTCCAGGTTTCTTTTGATTTCCATTTGCAAGGAGTATCTTTTTCTATCCCCTCAGTTTCAGTCTGTGTGTGTCCCTAGGTCTGAAGTGGGTCTCTTGTAGACAGCATATACACGGGTCTTCTTTTTGTATCCATTCAGCAAGCCTGTGTCTTTTGGTTGGAGCATTTAATCCATTCACGTTTAAGGTAATTATCGATATGTATGTTCCTATGACCATTTTCTTAATTGTTTTGGGTTTGTTTTTGTAGCTCCTTTTTTTCTCTTGTGTTTCCCACTTAGAGAAGTTCCTTTAGCCTTTGTTGTAGAGCTGGTTTGGTGGTGCTGAATTCTCTTAGCTGTTGCTTGTCTGTGAAGCTTTTGATTTCTCCATCGAATCTGAATGAGATCCTTGCCAGGTAGAATAATCTTGGTCGTAGGTTCTTCCCTATCACCACTTTAAGTATAGCATGCCCATCCCTTCTGGCTTGTAGAGTTTCTGCTGAGAAATCAGCTGTTAACTTTATGGGAGTTCCCTTGTATATTATTTGTCATTTTTCCCTTGCTGCTTTTAATAATTTTTGTCTTTAATTTTTTCAGTGTGATTACTATGTGTGTCGGTGTGTTTCTCCTTGGGTTTTTCCTGCATGGGACTCTCTGCGCTTTCTGGACTTGGGTGGCTATTTCCTTTCCCATGTTAGGTAAATTTTTGAATATAATCTCTTCAAATATTTTCTCAGGTCCTTTCTCTCTCTCTTCTCCTTCTGGGACCCCTATAATGAGAATGTTGTTGTGTTTAATGTTGTCCCAGAGGTCTCTTAGGCTGTCTTCATTTCTTTTCATTCTTTTTTCTTTATTTTGTTCCACAGCAGTGAATTCCACCATTCTGTCTTCCAGGTCACTTGTCCATTCTTCTGCCTCAGTTATTCTGCTATTGATTCCTTCCAGTGTAGTTTTCATTTCAGTTTTTGTATTGTTCATCTGTTTGTTTGTTCTTTAATTCTTCTAGGTCTTTGTTAAACATTTCTTGCATCTTCTTGATCTTTGCCTACATTGTTTTTCCAAGGTCCTGGATCATCTTCACTATCATTCTGAATTCTTTTTGTGGAAGGTTGCCTATCTCCACTTCATGTAGTTGTTTTTCTGGGGTTTTATCTTGTTCCCTCATCTGGTACATATCCCTCTGCCTTTTCCTTTTGTCGATCTTTCTGTGAATGTGGTTTTAGTTCCACAGGCTGCAGGATTGTAGTTCTTCTTGCTTCTGCTGTCTGCCCTCTGGTGGATGAGGCTATCTAAGAGGCTTGATCTAATCACTGATTTTAAACAAATTAGTCAAAGCAAAAACAAAAATGGCTACTTGGTCTTCAAATCTATTTAAAGCTCATGCTTGTGAAGTCACAAAGGATGAATTAATTTGTATCCAATTTGTTAAATCTGAGTATTTGAGAAATGTTTTACCATTTAAACTAGGAAAACACCACCACAAAGTAGCAAAAGTTCTTTGCTTTCATATCAGCAAGTGATTCCTTCCAACTGGCCTGTTATTCCGTCCATTAATCTAGAGTAGAATATTATGAATGGTGCTACTTATAACACTGTTCCTGGATATTAGTAAAATATATATGAAAAAGAATTCCACAGTCAAATAAATTTGGAAAATATTACATTCTATACTCCTTTACTCAATGTACAATGAAGTTAGCATTTCAAAACTCAAATATACAAATACACACACAAATACTTTTTTAAAAACCTGCTTTACTTTTTCTTACTGATATGACCCCAGAACACTCATTTTATGCATATTAACATCCTCCACAGAGAGCTTGGAAAGAAGTATAATCTTCAGTAATTGGTATTATATAAAATAGCTTGCTCTTCAGCTACCACACTTAAGGGGATTCTTCCTTTCTAGCTGCCTCCATTTAAACTACCAGGGAAGAGAAAATGAACCTTTCATACACTTCAGTAATGCAGAACCAAAGTGTATCTGTAAGACTGCTGAAAAGAAGGTGTTTGGCTAAAAAAAGTCCCCTCTATATGAAAAGGATACCTACAGGTGGAAGAAGCCATTTTTTAATGTTCACCTCTCGGAATCATCCAAAGTCCAGCCCATGAAGGTTCTTCTCCAACCCCCAGGCCCATCCTCCTAGCTCTGGTTTCCTGTGTGACAAATGCTTTTCCTCTGAGTGAAATAAACAGAAAACAGTCCTACTGCACAGGACTACACACTTGTTTTTAGGACTCTTTTTAAATAGAGCGGTTTTAGGTTCATAGCCAAACTGACAGGACATTACAGAGATTTCCCATATACCCCTCAACCCGACACATGCACAGCCATCCCCCACCAGAGTGGTACGTTTGTTACAACTGATGAACCTACACTGACACATCATTATCACCAGAGTCCATAGTTTACATTAGGGTTCACTCTTGGTGTTGTGCATTCTATGTGTTTAGACAAATATATAATGACATATATCCATCATTATAGTACCATACATCGTATTTTCACTGCCCTAAAAATCATCTGTGCTTTGCCTATTCATTCCTCACCATCTCCAAACCCCTGACAAGCACTGATCTTTTCACTCTTTCCATAGTTTTGCCTTTTCCAGAATGTCAGGTAGTTGGAACCATACAGTAGGTTGCCTTTTCAGAGTCACTTCTTTCACTTAGTAATATACATTTAAGGTCCCTCCATGTCTTCTTAGTGCTGAATAATAATATATGGCTGTCTGGATGTACCACACTTTATTCATCCATTCACCTACTGAAGGACATCTTGGTTGCTTACAAGTTTGGCAATTATGAATAAAGCTGCTATAAATATCTGTATGCAGGTTTTTGTGTGAACATAAGTTTTCAACTCCTTTGGGTAAGTACCAAGGAACATGAATGCTGGACTGTAAGGTAAGAGTATGTTTAGTTTTGTAAGAAACTGCCAAACCGTCTTCCAAAGTGGCGGTACCACTTCCTGTTCCCACGAGCAACATACAACAGTTCCTGTTGCTCTGCATTCTGGTCAGCATCTGGTATTGCCAGTGTACTGGATTTTGGCCATTCTAACAGATGTATAGAGGTATCTCATTTTAACTGGCATTTCCCTGATAACATATAACGTGGAACATCTTTTCATATGCTTGTTTACAATGCATATATCGTCTTTAGTGAGGTGCCTGTTAGGAGGTCTTTCGCCCATTTTTTAATCAGGTTGTTTGTTTTCTTATTGTTGAGTTTTAAGAGTTGTTTACATATTTTGGATAAGAGTCCTTTATCAGATGTGAACAATGGGTGCTTTTGTTATTTATATCTTTATTCACAGACTAGCAAGGGCAAATATGCTTTCCTGCTTTATCAATTTCAGAACAGGTCAAACTAACCCCTAGCAAGAAAATATTCTTTTTCAACATGCAAGAGCCTAGAGTCAGTTCCAAAAACCCCCACAAAACAAAAAAACTAATCACGTCACAAAATTCTCTTAATCTTATTTAAAACTTACTTAAATCCTATGTAAAACTTTAAAATCTATTTTTTGTATGGTTCACCCTTAGCCTTGAAATTTATGATAGTTTATAATCTATTATGGAAATATGATTACTGACTGCTAATTATTTTACTGTACTTACATAGATGATCCTTAATATTAAGGTACTGATAAAGCTGGCAAGAAATGAAACAGAATTACTTAAAAAATCAATGATAATTAAATTAATAATTAAGATTACAGTCTGATTTTAAGTTACAGAAAAGTTTTAAAAATAGATGACAAACCCTTCATTGTTTACAACTATGTCTTTTAGAGTTTACAACTATGTCTTTTAGAGATTTGATTTTCTTTTGACTAATAAAATTTTTTTTAACTTTTAAAAAACTTAACTTAAAAGATCATCTTGAAAAGACTATCCTGATTAAAAAGGAGCACAAAAAACTGGGATTCTTTTTATTTTTTTAAGACTTTGATGTGGACCATTTTTTTTTTTAAGTCTTTATTGAATTTGTTACAGTATTGCTCCTGTTTTATGTTTTGGTTTTTTGGCCCTGAGGCATGTGAGATCTTAGCTCCCCAACCAGGGATCAAACTGACACCCCCTGCATTGGAAGGCAAAGTCTTAACCACTGGACTGCCAGGGAACTCCCTGTGATTCTAATATTATGCTTTGCTTTTTTGGTAACAGTATATAAGTATATATAGTTTTATAACCAGATATAAACATAAATAGCCCTTCACTAGCTAACAAGGAGTAAAGAAAAAGAAGAGTTCAGCTGAAAAAAGCTTTAGAAATTCAGTGATAGCAGTTACACACTCAAATTTTTCCATCATGCTCCAGCTATATATTAACTTATATGCTCATTTTGTTAGATCACTTTCAAAGTGCAGTCCCTGGATGAGCAGCATCAGTATCATCTGAGAACATGTTAGAAATGCAAATTCTCAGGCTTAACAGCAGTATTACCAAATCTAGAATTCTTAGACAAAGCCCAGCAATCTGTGTTCTAAGAAGCTGACCATATACTCACTCATTTTTCTTATAGGCTAATAACCATTTACAAGTATAATATCAATTTGCATATAATTACATCTTTGGAAATTAACATAAACTAATGTAAATATTGTTTGGAGCCATGTAAAAAGTTATATTGCTAGAGAGAAATTTCTCTTTACCAAGGAACATTAAACAGTAGTCTCCAGCAAGGACTAAGATATGCCTGAATATTTAAGTAAAATTTATAAAATCCATGTCTATTTAGGCCTCAGAAGTGTTCAACACACAACTAAATGGAAGTCTAAGAAGTAATGGTTTGTGATTTTCTAGATTATTAACGAGGGAGCTTATTCAGAATAGTTAAGGAGCTATATTTCTGTTTCCACATCTCAAGGTGAGGGGAAGGGAAGGTGTTGATGGTAAATCTCTGGATTGCAATTTTAAAAAATAAGAAATACCACAGAAATCAACGATTGCATCTGTGCTAGACATGATAAAAGTATTTGCCTTACCTCTATAAGAAATGTTAATTTGAGAAAAAGCAATCATAAATGTGCCCCAAATCTTAAGAATATTCATAGTAAATCTATTTCTAAGAATTAACCTAAGATGAACACCAAGAGAAGCACTGGAAATAAATGTCTATCAATAGAGAAAATAAAAATTGTGGCACATTCTTATAACACAAAAAACCACACAACATGGACTGTAATCCCACTTTAGTAAGCAAGTACACACAAAGAGAAAAAGACTTTAAAGAGATATTTCAAAATATAAATGGTGGTAAGAATTCTAGATAATTCTACAGTAAATCTTTTTTTTTTTTCCAGCTGAGAAAAATCAAGATAAAAAAAAACTTAAAGTCATGTTTAGGAATACTTAATGGCATGAGTAAATGTTATGATTTATTAAAATCATAAAAAATAAATAATAAAATCATATTTACTACCTGCAGTATCATCTGAACTCTATTTTTAAAATGGTCTGTAATTTTTAAATTTTTATTTTTTAAATACAAATAATCAAAATATAAGAGGATATGCATCAAAATGTTTAAAATGGCTGCCTGGATATTAGAATTATAAGCAACTTATTTTGAGATTTTTGGTATTTTTCAAATCTTCTGCAGTGACTCCTGTTTCAAATTTAGAAGCAGGATTTTTAAAACATGAGAAAGATAGCTATGTAATAGAATCAGTAAGTGGGGATGTATATCTACTCTGAGAAAGTCCAACATAGAATTACAAAAATTCTAACTTTAGATGCAAACCTCAAATCTATCTTGGAAGACAGGATACACATAAGTTAAGATGTTAGTATACATCACATAAAATATTTTTCCCTAGTCAGCGTTTCCTTTGACTAGGGGTTGGGGTTCTCTCACAACTGCAAGTGCCTGTATGTAGTTTATCACTGGCTATGGAAATGGAATTGGAGACTTCAGAAAAGCTGAAATATTTAAGTGTTTAGAGTAACTGAAAACTGACTTACTTCACTCTGTATGACAGACTCCAGGTCTATCCACCTCACTACAAATAACTCAGTTTGTAACTGAAATATCCAACACCTAGAAATATTAGTGGAAAGTTATTGATGAGAATATTGAGAGGAAATTATAATTCAGTTTGGATATGTCTTTTATGTTGTACTTTAATTCTATGGAGGAAAAAATATCTATAAAAATGTTTTCCTGAAAAAAGTTAAACACAGAGCTACCATATGATCCAGCAATTCCTAGAGAAATGAAAACAAATGTAAACACAAAAACTTGTGTGCAAAGGTTCATAGCAGTTCACCAACTCATGAATGTACAAATAAACTGTAGTATGTCCATACCATGAAATATTATTTGGCATTACAAAGGAATGAAGTACTGATATCATGCTACCACATGGATGAAACTTAAAAATACTATACTAAATGAAAAAAGGCAGAAACCAAAGGCTACAAATTGTATGAGTCCATTGATATGAAATGTTCAGAAAATACCAATGTAGAGCGGCAGAAAGTAGACTACTGGGTGCCTATGGCTGAGGAAAAGAAGACTAGGGGGAAATAGTGAGTGACTGCTAATGGTTTCTTTTCATAAAAACAGAAATATTCTAATATTGATTATGGCAATGGTTGCACAATTATGAATATATTAAGAACCATGAATTGTACACTCTAAATAGATGAACTGTATGCTATATAAATTATATCTCAATAAAACTGTTATTAAAAATATTTATGTCAAAGAGGAAATTACAAATCAATCTCATTTTTCAATTTAGAAAAAGCCATATATTGCTGAACCTGAAAGTCCCAAGCATTGTTTGTATTTTCTCAAAAATAATTGATATTTTCTGTCATGCTTTTCTTGCCAAGTTTCAAATCACACAGCGGCACTAGTCGAGTAATACAACAGAAAAGAGTAGGAGGCACTGTACATTAATAATCTACCCAGTCAGGTTTCTCAAGTCATTGTGAGAACATTTAACAAAGGAACTAATGTAACATAAAATAAACTGTACATCAGAAATACTATTCTCTGGCTTCTTACAGAAAGTTATTAAATTGACTCGACAGTTTCTGCTTTAACCAAAAGGAGATGGTACTATGAGGAATTAAAAGTATAAACATATTTCCATTTATTATTCAGTATTTATACTTAATAATACCCATTCTGACAAGTTCTCTCACTATTGTGGATAAATTTAAAACCAAATGATGAGATCTAATTTTCAGTTTTTAGAGAGCATGAAAACATATTCATTCTTTTGTGCTATAATTTTTAAAATTACAATTTGCTTTGGTGGCTGTGTTTCAGAAAACTGATTCCACTTGTAAAAAAAAATGAGAACAATTTTACTTTTTCAAAAGTGATATTTCCAAACACTTAAAAAAATACATTTAACAATTGCACTGGATTATAGCTGCCTCAGTATTATCCAACAAATTACTTTTTATTGTTTTTTAATAGCTTTTAATGTTTCCTTAATCTCTCACACCTGACAGAAAATCAGAAACATAGGTGACTACTAGATATCTATCAAAAATGTTTCCATACCATTCTGAAGTCATAAAAACCAGTAGTGTTGGGCTTCCGTGGTGGCGCAGTGGTTGAGAATCCGCCTGCCGATGCAGGGGACACGGGTTCGTGCCCCGGTCCGGGAAGATCCCACATGCCGCCGAGCGGCTGGGTCCGTGAGCCATGGCCGCTGAGCCTGCGCGTCCGGAGCCTGTGCTCCGCAACGGGAGAGGCCACAACAGTGAGAGGCCCGCATATCACACACACACAAAAAAAACCCAGTAGTGTTCAACTGATGATAGCATAAATATCATCAATGGGATACCTAAGCAATGAGAAAGGGAGTAGGAGTTTCTGTATCAATGTAAGTCCACTGTCCCATACTTGGACCCATAAATCTAAAGTACCATTTCTTTCTTGTAAGAATTTACAGTGGAAAACAATAGCTACTTCTGACTGAATGAACCCTGACCCACCAGAAATTGACCGTGTTTCAGGGCCCTATCATGCCCTGGAGTTAGCTGCATCATTTCTATGCCATTTCTTACCAATCCAGATTTAATGTTCATAATTGCATAATCAATTATTGATACCAGTAATACTGTCCACTCAATTCAGTATTATATTTAAACCTGCTGACAGTAAAATACTATAGACTCCAATACAAAACAGGTAACATTTTTCAACATCTACTATGTCCTATTTACTGTGCTAGAAGCTTAACAGGGATTATTTTATGTGATCCTCATTTTAATAGGTACTAGTGTTATCTCCCAAAAGCTTTAAGAATTTCAACAGCACAAAAAAGCTGTTTTCACTTGATTTATACTAATGTTTCCTACCAATATGATGTACTCTATGCCAATCAAAATTTATACCAAGTTATTGACAACTTGAAAGGCATACTGCTTTCTCATACTGCACCCACCCTTAACTATCATCTGATTCTATCTGACTCTTAAATTCTTAAAGCTTAACGTCTCTATTAAATGTCTTTCTAAATAAATGCTGTTTATTATTATCACAGGATTTTTGATAGAAAATTGATGGATTTTAAGATATAAAAGGTTGAGAACCAATGTACCAGACAACAAAGGTCAAGAAGACAGAGTGAGAGGGTTGTTCCAAATAAATACAACCTATTTCACAACTTTACCTAGAGCTAGTTTAGGGGTAAAGGTGAGGTAAGAGATAAAGGAAAACAGGCTGTTTTTGTTACCTATAAAATATTTCTGGTAATGGGAAGAAAACTGGGTATATGGGCAACAGGAGTATGGAGAAGGCTCTTTGCTATTTACCTTCTACTTTTGATTTAAATCAATACATTAACTATTAAAAACTAATACATAGAATTTTGAGTTTCTGCTAGTTTTAAAGACAATATTTGAAACTGATGAGTAAAACAGTAAATATTTTAGCTATGGATTTACATTTTTCATCAGTACAGCTGAGTATATTCCCTTGGCAACCAAAAATATTACTCCCTAAACTAGGAACATGACTACTATCATGTGGATTGTTCAACTCTAGAATTATACAATCCTGCCTTTAATTAGGTAATGGCTGAAAAAAAAAGTAAAGGCGATCCTGTACAAGATAGAATCTTTATAAACTTACTCAAGCACCAGTTGGAGACCAGCTCCATAAAAATAACAATTTAGGTCCCTGGAATGCAATCTAGGAGGCCAAGATGACCAAATCTTTAGACTTGCTTTCATTTCAAGAAAAGCTTCCCACCACCGTCCAAAATTGTTCCAGCAACTACCACTTCTTAAACTTTAACAGCAAGCTCTTCAACAAGGGCACAGGAAACCCAAACAGCTGTATCAAGAATGACTTTTGGTCAGGAAATGAGTTTCTGATCAGAGTGGTAAAACTGGAAGTTCTCTTTTATACCTATTACTAATTTGAGATATACCATTTACTCCTTTGATGAAAGTCCTCCCCAGCCAAGCTCCTTTCATGAAGGGAAGAAAATAGAGTATTTAAATGTGTAATTTCAATAGCAAAGAATTTATATATTTTAGTTTGGAGTTGTTAATTTTATTGAATGTTGGCTAAAGTCAAACGCTAAGTACTTATTCCAGATCTGTTTCTTATATATAAAAAAGATTTCTAGGGAAAAATGCTGGCATAGAGATAGGATCAAAAAACTCCATACACTCAAACTTAATGAAATGAAGAAAAATAAAAGGTTACTTTATGTACTTGTTGGCATGTTTAAATATTTCATACTGTAAAATTTGAAAATTAATTTAAAACAATAAAATATCAAAGAAAAATATCATCTGGAGAA
Source organism: Kogia breviceps (assembly GCF_026419965.1). Taxonomy (NCBI): domain Eukaryota; kingdom Metazoa; phylum Chordata; class Mammalia; order Artiodactyla; family Physeteridae; genus Kogia; species Kogia breviceps. Next base: position 62,047,392 of record NC_081318.1, on the reverse strand, counting down.
AAGAAAGCAGAAGTATACAGAATTTCATTTTAAAATCTAACCATTCCATTGCTTACGCTTCAAAAAATACAAGAGGTAAATGAAAAGTTCTGAAATTTTTCTCTGATACCATTCATCTTCAGAGAAGATAAATGAGGGGGATAGACAAGCAGTCAAAGTGGAAGGACTCATATAGAGTAAAAGCTACTCTCACCTCAACTGGCCATCAGAAATTTTTTAAAAACTGTCAGGTTTACCATGTCATTTTTCCCTAACAAGGAGAAGTATGGCAGATGACTCAAAAATACATATAAATGGCTCAAAGCTAATTATTTCCAGCAATAAACAAGATTTATCAGAACAGAATGACAAAAGACAAAAACACTAAGAAGTAAAAATCACGGGAAACAGGTGGGAAGAAAGAAGGAAGAAATTTCTATTTGAAGTTCCCCTTCTCAGCTGTGAATTAAGAGTGCCATGGCCAATACCCAGATGTCCATCTATCTTTAACCCTCTGCTAGTAAATGTAAATAATTAATAGTAAGTACTTATTGACAATGTTTCAGTCAATATTCTTAGCATTTCAAATGCATTACCCCAATTTAACCCTTACAACAATCCTATGAGGTATAATATCCCCTTAACAAATGAGGAAACTGAGGCAAAGAGGTAATTTGCCCAAAATTACAAAGCTAAAAAATGCTGGAGCCAAGATTCAAAACCAAGCCATCTGATTCAAAACCAGAGCTCTTGGCCAATGAAAAGAAAAGAGAGTTTACAATATTAATTTATATCATGAAAAGGTTCGGTTCAGGGAAAAAAATATTAAGACATTGAGCATTCTGTAACAATAAACAATATCAACATAAGAAAGACATAATGAACATACATCTTTAAAACATCTGTATTATCATCAAAATGTAAGGCAAACGACCACTAGACACAGAAAACAACAGAAATTTTAACTCAAGAACATCCAGCTCATGACAGAACTGACAGACATAAATAAAGTGGCCTATATGGAAACTGAATAATATAATTAATAATAAGGCTGAATTAATACGTAATGAAGTCTTTATCTAAAAGTAAAGACTGTACCTCATTTTCAAATACACAGAATTAAGAAAAGAACAAATCAAAGGATACAACGAAAATTTCAATGAAGTTTCCAAAAACCTATTAGTCTATACTATAATGCAATAAAACTAGAAATGAAAGTTTTACTAGGAAAAGAAACTTTAACCATTTAGCAGTTAAAAACAAAACAAAATACTCTCGTATGCTAAACAGGATATCAAAACTGAAATTGAATATCTTGAAAATACAAATAATGGAAACATATATTAGCCAAAGTTGAGGTCAGAAGATAAATCTTGGCATAAAACACTTACTAAACAGTAAATATCACAAATACAAAATTAAGCATTCATCTTCAGAATCCAGAAAAAGAACAATACACATGCCAGGAAGGCAGAAGGCAAAGACAGAGCAAAGTCAGAGGGCAATGAACTAGAAAAAAAAACAGTAGAATTAATTCAACACCTTAAAAAATTTTAATATACTATATAACCTAATAAGTTTAATCACTCAAACACAAATATACAATATTAAAAATAAGAATAGAGGGCTTCCCTGGTGGCACAGTGGTTAAGAATCCTCCTGCCAATGCAGGGAACACAGATTCAGGCACTGGTCCGGGAAGATCCCACATGCCATGGAACAACTAAGCCCGTGTGCCACAACTACTGAGCCTGCGCTCTAGAGCCCATGAGCCACAACTGCTAAGCCCGTGTGCCACAACTAATGAAGCCCGCGTGCCTAGAGCCCATGCTCTGCAACAAGAGAAGCCACCGTAATGAGGAGCCCGCGCACTGCAACGAAGAGTAGCCCCCACTCGCCACAACTAGAGAAAGGCCACACACAGCAAAGAAGACCCAACACAGACAAAAATAAATAAATTAAAATAAAATAAATAAATAAAAACGAGAATAGAAAAACAACTGCAGATATACAAAAACTTAAAAGAATTATAGAAGAGTACTTTGTGAAACTCTATGAAAATACACTTGAAAATTTGGATGAAGTGGATTATATTCTAGGAAACAAAAAACTGAACAAAAGAAATAGAAATCAAAAAACACCAAGAGCCATGGAATAAACTGAGATTTACTAAAGAGCTATAATCCAAAATCATACTAGTCATCTTCATAGGGAAAATTCTTTCAGACCGAAGTAACAGATAATAGAGATGATATTTACACCATGCCAGAGCAGAGGAAGGAAATCTTGCAAAATCTTTTTATGAAGCAAATATAACACAGAAATCTAAGGAGTACATTATGAGAAAGAAAAAATTTCAGACCTCATTTCTGAATATTGAAACAAATATAAGTTTTAAACACTGCAACTGCCACTGTATATTTTAAAAAAGAACTCCATAAATGAATAGTATTCATTCCAAAAATGTAATTATGACCAATTATTAAGTAATCTATTAAAAATTCACCAAATTATAGGTTATGAGTCAAAACAACCTTCATTTCAAAGATGAAATGGCATTTCAAACATAATGAATTACTCTTCATTAAAAAAAAATTGGTAAAATATGCACATATGCCTGATGCTACCCTTGTCAGAGTGAACACACTACCTTTTTTTAAATTGAGGTATAACTGACATACAACATTATATTAGTTTTGGGTATACCAACATAATTCAGTATTTGTATATACTGCTAAATGATCACCACAGTAAGTCTACTGATCATCTGTCACCATACATACTTACAGAAAGTTTTTTCCTTGTGATGAGAACTTTTAAGATTTTCCTTCTTAGCAACTTTTGAATATGCAATACAATATTATCAAGTATAGGTGCCATGCTGTACATTACATCCCCACAACTTTAGTACTGGAAGTTTGTACTTTTTGACTCCCTTCACCCATTTCAACTACTCTCAACCCCCCTCCATCCCTGGAAACCACCAATCTGTTTTCTGCATCTATGAGACAGTGGGTTTGTTGTTTTGTTTTAGATTCCACATGTAAGTGATATAATACCGTATTTTTTATCTGACTTATTTCACTTAGCATAATACCCTCAAAGTCCATCCATGTTGTCACAGATGGCAAGATTTCCTCCTTTTTTATGGTTGAATAATATTTTTTATCTATTCATTCTTTTGATCCATTCATGCATCAGTGGACACTTAGGCTGTACCCCTATCTTGGTTATTTCAAATTCCACAATGAACATGAGAGTATGTGTATCTTTTTGAGCTACTATTTTCATTTCTTTTGGATAGACGCTCAGAAGTGGAACTGCTAAATCATATGGTAGTTCTATTTTAAACTTTTTGAGGAACCACCATACTGTTTTCTGTAGTAGCTGCACCAATTTACATTCCCACAAACAGTGCACATCCTCACCAATACTTGTTACCTCTTGTGCTTTTGATAAAAGCCTTTCTACAGGTATGAGGTGATAGCTCATTGTGGTTTTGATTTGCATTTCCCTGATGATTGTTGATGTTGAACACATTTTCATGTTTCTGTTAGCCATCTGTACATCTTTGGAAGAATGTCTATTCAGATCCTCTGCCTGTTTTTTTAATTAGATAGTTTGGTTTTTTTGCTGTTGAGTTCTATGAGTTCTTTATGTATCTTGTATATAAACCCCTTATAGGATATATAATCTGCAAGTAGTTTTTTCACATTTAGTAGGTTACCTTACATTTTGTCAATGGTTTCCTTTCATGTGCAGAAGCTTTTTAGTTTGATGTGTTCCACCTGTTTATTTTTTCTCTTCTTGTTTTTGCTTTAAGGTTCAAATGAAAAAATCATCACCCAGACTCATGTCAAGGAGTCTTCCCGCCTATGTTTTCTTTTAGGATTTCAATGGCTTCAGATCTTACATTCAAGTCCTTTTTTTTTTTTTTTCCCCTTTTTGGAATATCACCAATCATTGGTTCTTTTATTTTCTTGAACTAGTTGGTTGATGTTGAATCAAATACATAGAGGGAAAAAACGCCAAGCCATGCTTCTGAAAAATGGGTCTTACATTGTTTTTTTTAAACTGAAGTACAGTTGATTTATAATATTGCATTATTTTCAGGTGTACAGCAAAGTGATTCATAAATACATATATATATTCTTTTTCAGATTCTTTTCCATTATAGGTTATTACAAGATACTGAATATAGTTCCCTGTGCTATACAGTAAGACTTTGTTGTTTATCTATTTTATATATGTACATATATATATATATATATATATAGTAGTTTGTATCTGCTAATCCCAAACTCCTAATTTATCCCTCCCCCTTTCCTCTTTTGTAATCATAAGTTTGCTTTCAGTGTCTTTGAGTCAGTTTCTGTTTTGTAAATAAGTTCATTTGTATCATTTTTTAGATTCCACATAAGTGATATCATAATATTTGTCTTTCACTGTCAGGCTTACTTTACTTAGTATGATAATTTCTACGTATATCCCATGTTGCTGCAAATGGCAATATTTCATTCTTCCTTATGGCTAAGTAATATTCCATTATATAATATATACCACATCTTCTGCATCCATTCATCTGTTGATGTACACTTAGGTTGCTTCCATGTCTTGACTATTGTAAATAGTGCTGCTATGAACATTGGGGTACATGTATCTTTTCGAGTTACAGTTTTTGTCTTTTCTGGATATATACCCAGGAGTGGGATTGCTGGATCATATGGTAGCTCTATTTTTAGTTTTTTAAGGAACTCCATACTATTCTCCATAATGGCTGTACCAATTTACATTCCACCAACAGTGTAGGAGGGTTCCCTTTTCTCCACACCCTCTCCAGCATTTATTATTTGTAGACTTTCTGATGATGGCCATTCTGACTGGTGTGAGGTGATACTTCATCATAATTTTGATTTGCATTTCTCTAATAATTAGGCATGTTGAGCATCTTTTCATGTGCCTGTTGGCCATCTGTATGTCTTCTTTGGAGAAATGTCTATTTAGGTCTTCTGCCCATTTTTTGATTGGGTTGTTTGTTGTTTTGTTATTGAGTTGTATGAGTGTCTGTATATTTTGGAAATTAAGCCTCTGTTGGTCACATCATTTGCAAATATTTTCTCCCATTCCATAGGTTGTCTTTTCATTTTCTTTATTGCTTCTTTTGCTGTGCAAAGCTTTTAAGTTTCATTAGGTCCCATTTGTTTATTTTTGCTTTTATTTCTTTTGCCTTGAGAGAGACTGACCCAAGAAAACACTGGCATGACTTATGTCAGAGAATGTTTTGCCTATATTCTCTTCTAGGAGTTTTATGGTGTCACATCTTATATTTAAGTGTTTAAACCATTTCAAATTTTTTTGTGTGTATGATGTGAGGGAGTGTTCCAACTTCACTGATTTACATGTGGCTGTCCAAGTTTTCCAGCACCACTTGCTGAAGAGACTGTCTTTTCTCCATTGTATATTCTTGCCTCCTTTGTCAAAGATATAACTGACCGTAGGTATGTGGGTTTATTTTTGGGCTCTCTATTCTGTTCTCTATTGATTCATATGCCTGTTTGTGTGCCAGTACCAAACTTTTTTGATTACTGTAGCACTGCAGTATTGTGTGAAGTCTGGGAAGGTTATGCCTACACCTTTGTTCTTTTTCCTCAGGATTGCTTTGGCAATTCTGGGTCCTTTGCGGTTCCATATAAATTTTCGTATTATTTGTTGTAATTCTGTGAAAAATGTCATGGGTAATATGACAGGGATCACATTAAATCTGTAGATTGCTCTGGGTAGTATGGACATTTTAATGATATTAATTCTTCCAATCCAAGAGCCTGGGATACCTTTCCATTTCTTTGAATCACCTTCAGTTTCCTTAATCAATGTTTTATAGTTCTCAGCACATAAGTCTTTCACCTCCTTGGTCAGGTTTATTCCTAGGTATTTTTTTTCTTTTTTGGATGCGATCTTAAATGGGATATTTCTTTTACTTTCCCTTTCTGATATTTCATTATTAATGTAAAGGAATGCAACGGATTTCTGTATGTTAATATTGTACCCTGCTACCCTGCTTATTTGGTTTATCAGTTCTAATAGTTTTTGTGTGGAGTCTTTAGGGTTTTCTACATAAAGTATCATGTCATTTGCATATAATGACAATTTTACCTCTTCCCTTCCAATCTGGATACTTTTTATTTCTTTTTCTTGTCTGACTGGTGTGGCCAGGACTTCTGATACTGCATTGAATAGAAGTGGTGGCAGTGGGCATCCTTGTCTTGTGCCAGATTTTAGAGGGAAGGCTTTCAGCTTTTCACTGTTGAGTATTATATTGGCTGTGGGTTTGTCATAAATAGCTTTTATTATGTTGAGATATATTCCCCCTATACCCTCTTTGGTGAGTTTTTTTTTTTTTTTTTACCATGAATGAATGTTGAATTTTATCAAATGCGTTTTCAGCATCCATTGAGATGAACATGTGATTTCTGTCTTCTCTCTTGTTGATGTGGTCTTATCACGATGATTTGCATATGTTGAACATCCTTAATCCGTTTTGAGTTAATTTTTGTGTATGGTGTAAGACAGTGGCTCAGTTTCATTCTTTTGCATGTGGTTGTCCAGTGTTCCCAACACCATTTATTGAAGAGACTATCCTCTTCCCATTGTATATTCTTGGCTCCTTTGTCATAAATTAATTGACCATATATACGTGGGTTTATTTCTGGGCTCTCTATTCTGTTCCATTGATCTATGTGTCTGTTTTTATGCCTATATGGTTTTGATTACTACAGCTTTGTAACATAATTTCAGATCAGGGAGTACGATGCCTCCAGCTTTGTTCTTTCTCAAGATTGCTTTGGCTATGGGTCTTCTGTGGTTCCATACAAATTTCAGAATTGTGTGAGTTCTGTGAAAATGCCATTGGAATTTTGATAGGGATTGCACTGAATCTGTAGATTGCTTTGAATAGTATGGACATTTTAACAATATTAATACTTCCAATCCATGAGCATGAAATATCTTTCCACTTATTTGTTTCTTTAATTTATTTCATCAGTGTCTTATAGTCTTCAGCATATTGGTCTTTCACGTTCTTGGTTAAATTTATTCCTAGATATTATTATTTTTGATGCAACTGTAAATGAATTGTTGTCTTAATTTCTCTGATAGTTTGATATTAGTGTATAGAAGTACAACAGATTTCTGTATCTTTATTTTGTATCATGCAACTTTACCAAATTCATTTATTAATTCTAACAGTTTTCTGGTGGAGTCTTTAGGGTTTTCTCTAAATAGTAATTATCATTTGCAAATAGTGACAGTTTTATTTCTTCCTTTCCAATTTGGATGCCTTTTATTTATTTTTCCTCCCTAATTGCTCTGGGTGAGACTTCCAATACTATGTCAAATAAAAGTGGCAAGATTCGGCATCCCTGTCTAGTTCCTGATCTTAGAGGAAATGCTTTCAATTTTTCATCATTGAATATGATGTTAGCTGTGGTCTTATCATATACGGCCTATATTATGTTGAGGTATGTTCTCCTTATACACACTTTGTTGAGAGATGTTGAATTTTGTCAAATGCTTTTTCTGCATCTATTGAGATGATTATATAATTTTTATCCTTCATTTTGCTAATGTAGTGTACCATAATGACTGATTTGCAGATGTTGGACCATCCTTGCATCCCTGGAATAAATCCCACTTGATCATGGTGTATGATCCTTTTAATGTATTGTTGAATTTGATTTGCTAATATTACACTGAGGATTTTTACATTGATGTTCATCAGGGATACTGGCCTATAATTTTCTTTCTTGTGGTGTTACTTGTCTAGTTTTAGTGCACCAGTCTTTAAAGCTTCTTCCCAAAGCAAGTCTCATGGCCACACTTAACTTCAAGTGGGCAGAGAAGTATAATCTTATTATATGCCAAGGAGAGAGGATGAGAATATTTGTTAGCAGCTCTAATCATTACTATACCTGGGAAGTCAGAGGAAACACCTCTGATTATTACTCTATATTACTTTTATTGTTTGACCACTTTACAAAGAGCATATGTTACTTTATCATTTAAAAAAAAATTCACATGTAAATTTTATATCTGTCCATACATGAAGATTTATACTTTGGACTGTGGGGTGAAAACTGAGGAAATGCTACTGTCTGATTATAGTAACCTTAACTACAAGTTCAATTTTAAGTGTCGGTAATAAACTTGTTTAAAAAAGCTTGTATCAGCAGGGTTAATGTAATAAAGTAACATCAAATTCTACAAGTGGTTTTTAGTTTTTCTATTAAGCTACACAGATTAGTCTAATAAACTGGCAATTATCCATCTCCCCATTGGCCTCAAAAATGTGAAGCTGTCTCTTTTAGTCCTCAGAATAAATATGTGTATGTGCAACCTGGGTATTATTAACTACAGTTTGTAAAAAAGGAAACTGAAGTGTGAGACACATAACAGTTAATTCAATGGGCCATGATTTCCCCCCCAACATTTTATTTTAAAAATTCAAACAAATAGAATAGTTGAAAAAACTTCTCAGTGCATATTCAGAAATCCAACACTTAGAATCTATATTTAACATTTTGCTACTTTTGCTTCATCACATATATATTCATCTATCTATCATCTATTGATCTTATTTTTTATTCATTTCAAAGTAAGTTGCAGACAGCAGTATCCTTCACCTCTAAACATCTTTATTAGATTTCAATATTTATATTCTATATTTTAAAAGTTAAGTTATATATTAGAATGCACAAGTGTATACTTGCATAAGTTCTAATAAATACATCCACCCATGTAACCAAAATCTCTATCAAGATATACAACAGTTCCATTATCCCAGAAAGTTCCCTCACTTTGGGCCTTGATTTGAACACAAGATCTGTCTCTAAAGTCCATAGTCTTTCCCACAACACTATGCTAATTCTTTTAAAAAGGCCCAATGTATAAATACATTAAACAATAAGAATTCTATTTCTAACCCTCAATAATTAAGGTAGCTGAAATATGGAAATATGAAAGGTAGAAAATACTAGAGATTCCCTCCACTAAAGCCAGACAGCCTAGGTATTTAATATCTGTAGCACAATGACTGTACCACTTTCTGTTTACTAATTTCCACTGAATAAATAAAAATATCTACTTCCTTCCCCAAGAGTTAAAGAATTAATCACGAAGGTATGGACATGACAATAACAACCATCTCATATGTTCATCTCTTATACCTTCAATTAAACTAATAATGCTTCAGGGCAAGACCATTTCTTAGGCTTGTAAGGCAAGCACTAGGTCAAGTGCTATAAACTTTAGTGATTACTATGAGAGGCAGTGAGGAACTGAGAAAACACAAAACCTTTGGACTCAGCCAAATCTGGATTCAGATCTCTTCATATCTATTTAGCTATATAACCATGTACAAGTTAAACTTCTCTAAGCCTCAGTATACCATATGTAAAATGAGGCCTATATTTGGCCTTCCTGTGAATATCAGGTTTCTCAAATAGACGATCTACATGCAGACCCAGGCAAGAGAAGCCCCTACTCTAGACTTCAGGCTTTTGGGGGAATTTTATGTAACAGTTTGTTAATTTAACTTAGTATGTATATGATATGTAGGTCTACATTTATATTTTCTCCAGATCCTGCAGATGTTACAAATGGGCCTGTCTGTATCTACTACTAATAACGTAATGTGTATTGCCATATTCACTTTCAAATATTACCCTATTTAGTCATACAACATTATCATGAGTTAGGTTTCATTAATCCCATTGTGCAGATAAAGAAACAGATGTGGTTAAGAAACCTACCCAGTGCCCTTATCTTCTATCACCATATCATTCTCTTCTTAACTCCCAAATATCTGAGCTTCCTTCTCTAACATATTATTAATATTTCACTCTCCAAGACAATATGCCCCTAATCCCTAAATCTAGTCCCTATTTTCCATGACCTCTCGGTAGCACCTGATACTGTTAATAATTTTTCCTTTCTTAAAACAACTTTCCCTTTGGTTTCTAAGGCTAGACTATTTCATTTCTTCTCTTAGCTTTTGCTCTTTTTCTGTCCCCTCTTGTTAGAGTTTTGGTGAAGAATGAATAAGATAATGTTTTTGGAGAGTGTCAGCATAAAGCATATATTCAATAAAAGGTAGGGTTTCTTTTTAACCTAAAAAGAATAGCTACCTTTTTTTTTTTTTTTTTTTTGTGGTATGCGGGCCTCTCACTGCTGTGGCCTCTCCCGTTGCGGAGCACAGGCTCCGGACGCGCAGGCCCAGCGGCCATGGCTCACGGGCTTAGTTGCTCCGCGGCATGTGGGATCTTCCCGGACCAGGGCACGAACCCGTGACCCCTGCATCGGCAGGCGGATTCTCAACCACTGCGCCACCAGGGAAGCCCAACTACCATTTTTAAGAATGGTGTCAAGTACTCTACTAGGTGATACACACATATGCACACACACTATTCCATTTATCCTAAAAGCACCATAAAATTGAAGTTCAGATTGGCTGACAAATTAACCTGTATTAGAAACCTGGCTCCAACAATTCCTAGGTTTATGATACTAAGTCACTTAACTTCCCTGAGCTTCTGCTTCCCCATCGTGTAATTTTATAATGTTCTTGTGAGAATTAAATGAAACACAGGATATAAAAACACAAAGTACATGGTACACAGTCAGTAAATGTTAAACTCCTTTCTCTTCTTGTTGCTACCAGGTGAATACATTAATTTTTTATCCTTCCCTTGTGTGCATTTCTAAAAACTAAGTCCTTGATCTCTTGACCTTCTTTCTTTATACTCTACCTATACTCTGTCGCACTTGTGAGTCCAACTCCTCCAGAAAGATAGTTTTGAATTATCTGGGACCATTTCTAAGTGTGCAGACCCACATCTCTAAGTTTTGCTAGTTCTTTCTACTTGAGAATCCTACTGCCTACACCATATCAAACTGCTCCTTTCCCTCATAAAGAATGGAAAGCAAAAGACTGGGAGTGGGTGACATAAAATATTACACAGACCAAATTGATAGGATGCATGATAAAGAAGCTAATTTTATGGTTTCAGGCTTGCCTGACAAAATTACAAAACTGGAGAAGATTCTCATAGATCATGTCCCAAATTTTCTCCCCTTTTCCTCATTCTTCAGACATGAAACTCTAATCCTTCTATTTCCCTAACCCACAAAGCCAAAAATGTTCCCATTCCATTGAATTCCCTTACATTTAAATTCTCCATTCATCTAACACCTAATAATACTCTATCTTCTATTACCAATTTTCTTACATTTACATCTTATCTTCCTAACTATGCTGTAAGTTCTTTAAGGCCAATAACCATTTCTTATACTTTTAGTATTCTTCATAATGCTAATTGCCTACTGCTGTAAAGATATGATCAAGAATTCAGAAATTATAAATTAAGATGCTTTCAGATCTTTTTCTGACATGGAAGGAAAACTTTTCAAGTCAAAAGCTCTGATCCACAAATAGAGAAGGTGTCACAAACAGGAAATTTTCTATTTCTCTCTCAAGGATTTTAGTTTTGGCTTTAAACAGAAAAAAAAATCCTTTAACATATATTTCCTTAGCCATGTGTTAATACTTTATAAATTATTTCCAGGAACTGTGCAAGCTTTTCTTCAAAAACTACTTATACCAGAATACCTTGGAGATACTGCAGGTTCGGTTCCAGACCACCACAATAAAGCAAATATCGCAATAAAGAGTCACACAAATTTTTGGTTTCCCAGTGCATATAAAATTTACATTTATACTGTATTCTATTAAAGTGTTCAATGGCATTACATCCTAAAAAAATATATACATACGTTAATTAAAAATACTTTATTGCTAAAAAATGCTAATCATCATCTGAGCCTTCAGCAAGTCATAATCTTTTTACAATAGTAACAACAAAGATCACTGATGACGGATCACCATAACAAATATAATAATAATGAAAAAGTCTGAAATATTTAAAGAATTGCCAAAATGTGACAGAGAGACATAAAGTGAGCAAATGCTGTTGGAAAAAAGATGCCAAAAGACTTGCTCCATGCAAGATTGCCAAAAACCTTCAATTTGTAAAAAAACACAGTATCTGAGAAGCATAGTAAAGCAAAGCACAGTAAAACAAGATATGCCTGTATTTTCTAATATAGTTACTAGTCATTAATTTCTGTAGGAAAATAATTCCTAAAACTATAAGTCTCAAAAACCACACAATGTAGACTGATGTGCTATTTATTAAAAATTAAATAATTTTAAAACTTTCAAAACCGAGATGATAAAAATACTTAGTCTAAAGTTTATTAAAAGAAATGGCTTTCTTCTATGGTTGAATATATTTAATAACTGGGAAAACTTGATTAATTTTCTTTACTGTGATCAAAATAGAAGAACTGCAGGATAATAAAACTGATTTTGATTTGCTTATTTTACCTGAGTAGCTTTATCTTTCATGCATGAAGGGTAATGAACATGAGGATCTCGTGGCCACTGTCCTGTGAGATAAGGTCCTGTTATCGTATCCAAAGAAGAGGTTCGCCTTATTGTACCAGAGGTTCGAACTTGATGAGATTTTGGCCTGTCCACTATAAAAAAGTGAAAAAAAAAAGATTAGATTAGTCACTAATGAATAAAGTAAAACTTAAAATTATTTAACCTTCATAGTTTGTAAAATATCACTCTGTTAATTTTCCCTACGATATATATTTACCCTAATAGTTCTCCTGCATGATGTGATGAAATTTATAGACCCTCTCCCAAAGGAAAATACATTCACATATTAAATTTTGCATACACTTCCAGGGCTGTCAAATCCTACAAAGCCCATCCATTTTAGAGACCTATTCTAAAACCTGTATATCATCTCCACTGCCATTACTTTAATTAAGACTTCATCATGTCTCAACTGCCAGTTTCCTAAATGCTATCTCTGCATCCACCCTAACTAAATCTTACAGTGCCACTTCCCTCCACTGCTTAAAAAAATTTCCATGGTTATTCACTGTCTTTAACTTAAAGCCCATTATTTTTCACAATTCAGCTCCCATATACATCAATACTTGATGTCTTGCTACTCCTCCATAAACCCATGTTAACTACTAAATGCCATACAAACTAACTGCAATTTCCCAAATGTAAAACACTCACTTCTCTGCCTCTATACTTTCTATTATCTCCTGCACCTAAAATGTTCTCCTTCCCTGTTCACTTGACAAAAACTTATCTTCAGGATCAGCTCAGGTGTCACACTGCCTCTGTGAAACCTTTCCCAATGCCCTTCTTTTCTCCATCTCTGTCCTTTTTAAAGATATATGCACTCTCTTCTGCTTGCGTGGAGCCCTAAATTTGTCTTTCTTCCCCAACTAGAGCATAAGTTTGGTCCCTACAGATTGAGAAGAAGTTGATGCTCAATACTTATGAATGAATTTATTCACAGCTACACAAAAATAACATGTATAAAGAATCTTATATTTTAATTCAGCTTCCTCATTTATGGATGAAGAATTTGAAGCCCAGAGGGATAAAATTAAATTGTCCAGTGAAACAGAACTGCTAACAGTGATAGAGGTAAAAAGGAACCAAGATCTCCAGACATTCTACACAGTTCAATCAATCTACTATAATAATCTACTTCTCCTCTCCATATAGGTACCATAGGTACCTCTGCTGAAAATTAAAATGATCATACTGAACTCTGTAGTTTCTTTACAAAGAAACTATAAAGAATTTTTCATATATGCATCTCAAATAAGTTAATACTAATGTGCATTGAATAATAAAATCCAGTGGATTACAAGTACCAAGGCTCAGTCTTACTCAGTTATATCTCACACATCAAACAAAATGTCTTGCACATTACAGAGGGCCAAGAAACATTTGTTATTGAATACTGTCCTTTAACTATCCTTCTGAAACCAAAATACAAAATTGGGTTTTTTTAATCAGAAAACAAAAGAAAATGCAGCATACTGTGAACTATCATATTATTTACATACAGTCGTCCTCAGTTCTGTGGGGGACTGGTTCTAGGACCCTCACGGATACCAGAATCTGAGGAAGCCCTTACATTTGGCCATCTACCTCTCCAGGTTCCAAATCCTTGGACACAGAGGGCTGAAGGGCCAATTTTATCTTACAATTGAAGTTCTGATTTCTTCTTTGACCCAAGAGTGTTAGAGAAGATCTGAAAGTTACAAAATTTCCTCCCTATCTTTATTACTTAGCTCTAATTTTATTTTGCCATAGGCAGAGAGTCAGGACAATCTATTTCTACTCTTTGGAATCACCTGAATTTTTACTTGTGACCAAAAATCATGGTCAATTTTTATAAATATTTCATGAGTCATGGAGAACATATATTTTCTGTTTTCAGAATACAGTTATTTTTCTTGTACATCAGCTGAAATAAAAATATAGAATATAGTAATAAAATTATTAATAATAATAAAATTATTAGCTTTATCTGTCACAGCTTTATCTGTGACTTAGAGAACTACTCTAAAATTTCTAAACTACTCTTGAAATATAACAAGTCTCTTTATCTTTTGCAATTTTTATCATTTATCATTATCATTATCATTTTATCATTTAAATTTAGGTCTGGGGAATTCCATGGCAGTCCAGTGGTTAGGACTCTGCACTTCCACTACAGGGGGCATGGGTTCAATCCCTGGTCATCAGGGAACTAAGATCCCGCAAGCTGTGCCGTGTGGCCAAAAACAAGAAACAAACAAAAAAAAGTTTATAGAAATTTAGTTCTGTATAATTTGGTTACATATTGATTCATGACATCATTATTATAGCTTATATGCTTCACCATTGTAGTCTGTTCCATTTATTACTTTTAAGCTCTGTCATATTGAACATTATCACCCCTTTATGCTTTCTTTCTATTATAATGTATCTGGTTTGCCTATTCTTTTATTTTCAATTTCTTTCAATCATGTTGTTTAGGTGCGACTCGTATACTGTATGTAATTAGGCTTTTTGAAAAAACTTTAGAGTATGTTTTCTTCTTATAAAAGGTATGTTCATCCCACTTATATTTATTGTTACAACAAACTTGATTAAACCTGTCACATAACTTTTTTCTTCCTCTTATAATGCTTCCTTGCTACTTGTTTTCTATGTTTTACTGTTTACTTCTTCTCCTCCTTCTTACCTTTTCCCCTACCATAGGTAATTTAGAAGATATGCAGATTGTTTTAAGTTCTATTACTAGGAGTTACTTCTATTAATTCTTTTAAATATTTTTTCTGGCTATAAAAGCAATATGCACAAATTTCAGCAACTTTAGGAAACACGGAAAATTAACATGTCTCTCATAATCTGATTTATAATAATCTGTTTAAAACTTTTTAAAGTTACTTTATATTCCCTCCAAGAAAAAAAAGACAAAAACAGTTTATTCCTTGAAAAAGAACATTTATAGCAATAAAAAGGGCCTACATAAAGGTCAGCCACAACCAGAAAACGAAAAGCCACTATATGTGAAAAACTTGTGCCTGAACTTTAAATTGTTCCAAACTATTATGAAAGTTGTATGTAGTCTACTTATAGTTATTAAAACCCCTGTTAACCTGGTGAACAATAGGGATCATTTTTATGTTTTATAATAAGTATATAAAGAATCTATAAACAAATCCCTTGATACATATAATATTCTACTCTATACTTTTTTATTATATTGTTAATCACTGGACCTTTGTCTATCACTTTCAAAGGATCCCATTTCTCCCCTTAGTGTCCATTCTCTCTGATTAGCTACTGTCAGAACTGTGGTCTTCAAGTTATTTTGACTGAGTACTCCTAATAGTAAATATCTAAGTATGCAGCAATATGTGCAGTTATTTACTGATAAATGAGGTATATATTATATTACTAACATGTTATATATAGTGTAAACCTAAGTAGAAATTTACACGATATAAAAAATAAAAATATGTATGAAAAAAAAAGGAAGTTACATTTTCTTCCTGTATCTCATAAATGCGTTGCCTTACTTCAGTGTGAAGACCACTGGGATAAGGGAATTTAAATTGGGTGCTCCCAAGTCCCAAGGACCAGTGGTGGCCATCAACTTGGACTCTGAAAACCTAGGCTCCAACATTTGGTATAGAAACACTCACCTTGTGCTGAGTATCAGAGGGGGACATTCTTACCAATGAGAGAGCCAAGAAACAGACTTGGCAACCTTTTTCTGGGACAGCATGGACTGGCACTTCTGGTGTCATTAAATTCATGAGTTTTCTTGTATTGTCCCTTAACCAAAAGGAACTTTTGTACTTTTGAATGTTGTATAAATGTGTTATATTGGGTGAGAGCCTGAGGTTTTTGAACTGGAAACTTCCTGAAATTTATATCTCCATGCGGTTACCATAAACATAATGTAATAAAAGGGAAAGATATGAATTAGGTGCTAAATTCAATCTACAGATTGGCCAGTTAGCTCTAATTCTGTGATATAATGCTATTGCTTAATTGTGTTAAGAATGTGTAAACAAGCATCACACATTACCCATACCAAAAAAACCAAAAACAGTCTGCCTTAAATAGAAAGAATAAGGTAGGACAACATGGTATCGATATCCTGTTATAAAATTCGCTCTACGAGTCATGATTTTTTAAAAAATTATAGTATATGAAGTAATATACTTGAAAGGTTATATTTCAAACATATGCTTTAAAAGATTCTCACCATTGCTCACACAACGAAAATTTCAAAGATATGTAGTTAGTAATTTCCAAGTAAATTATTTGAAGGGTAAAAATTCAAACTAAGTTTAAAAATTGGCAAGGATAGTACTCTTCCAAGATATGATTAACCATAATAACCCCACTTAACCAAATATCAGTAGGGCCTTATTTACCAACAGATTCATCATAAGCAGTGTGATTCTATTTTAAGGTGACTTATTCCTATTATCCAAACTATTATGGCAATGAGTCAGATTTTAACTGCCTCAACATCTAAGCCTTGATTCTCCCAAATTTTTATTTATTTAATTTGCAGTATTATCACCTACCAATTCAGGTTTTACAATTTAGTGCAACAATAAAAATCAACACTGGTTTTGCATTATAGTAGTCCCTTCTTATCCTTAGTTTCACTTTCCACAGTCAACCATGGTCTGAAAATATTAAATGTAAAATTCCAGAAATAATTCATAAGTTTAAGATTGGGTGGCAGAGTCAAGACGGCAGACTAGGAGGACATGGAATTCACATCTCTGCACAACTAGGGCACCTACCAGGCACCGGTGAGGGACCACAGACACCTAAGGGGACGGGAGAAACCCCCAGCGACCAGGTAGGATGTGGGGCATGGGGGGAATGAGAGGGGGAGAAGAAGTGGAGGTGGGATGGGACTGGCACCCCTGAGGGGTGGCTGGGGTGAGGGGAAGGGATCCCACCCCCAAAGGGGGAAATTGGGGGACCACTGGGAGGGCAGAGGATCAAAAGAGAGCATGGCCAGGTCTCCCCTGCCCACTTGGGGCCCCTGGAGCCTGCTGAGATCCTGGTCCTGATCCTCTGACCACAAAGGTCCCCTCCAGCTGCAATGGGTCGTGAGGGAGTGGGACGGAGGGAAGGGAAAGCAAAAGTAAAGGCCAGACCTACAGGACTGGAACCCCTGAGGGGTGGCTGGGGGAGGGGAGGCATTACTACACCCAGCGGGACACACCCACGGTTAAGGATCCAGTAGGGACTGGGGAGACCACGGGGGAGATGGAGTGGGGGCGTGGAGGAATGGAAGGGAACACAGCCAGTGCTTTCCCTTGTTCACTTAGGCACCAGAGAGCCTGATGGGCTCCCGGGCCTAATTCTCTGCCCTCAGAGCCTCCCTCCTGCTGTGCAGAGCCCAAGCCCCACCCTATACCCCCACCCAGGGCCCTACCTCTATACTCAGAGAACCCCTCCAATGAGCTGGGCCTAAACCACACCCACACACCCTCACCCACGGCCTTACCTCCAAACCCCAGAACTCCATACTGTGAAGGCCCTCCTTTGGAGGTGCTGCCTCTCCCCTTCTGTAGGTCCTAAGTAGAGGCCCTGCCCGATGCTTGAACATCACCCACCCAGGCTCCGCCCCCAAGGCCTTTTCTGGCTGCATGAGTCCTGAGCCTAGGCCCTGCCCCATGCTCAAGTCACCCCCCACCAGCCTAGGTCCCTCCCCACTGTAACCCCTGCCCCTACCTAAGTTCCACCTCAGCCTAAACTCCATCCCCCATAGCCAAGGCTTTTGTGTTTTTTTTTCCTTTTTTCCTCTTTTAGATTGGGGTTCTGTTTTACCTTGTTGATTAATTGTTCTTCATTCATTTATATGTTTATTTTTTCTAATAAATCTTTTATTTTTCTAATTGTATTTTATTTTTTATACTTTGTTATTGTTCTGTTCATTTGGGCCTGTTTCCCCCACCTCCCTTTTTTCTTTTTCTTTTTCTGTTAAAGTTTTATTTTACCTTGTTGCAGCTGTTTCAATTATATTATTATTTTTCCTAATATATATATTTTTGTTCTTTTTGGTGTTTTTTTGCAGTATGCAGGCCTCTCACTGTTGTGGCCTCTCCCATTGCGGAGCACAGGCTCTGGACGCGCAGGCTCAGCGGCCATGGCTCATGGGCCCAGCCGCTCCACGGCATGTGGAATCTTCCCGGACCGGGGCACGAACCCGTGTCCCCTGCATCGGCAGGCGGATTCTCAACCACTGTGCCACCAGGGAAGCCCTGTTTTTTATCTTTCTAATTTTATTTTGTTTTTTATTCTTTGTTATTGTATTGCTCCTTTTCTTCTTCTTCTTCTGTTTTTTTTTTTTTGCCATGCCACAGCCTTAGGGGATCCGGATCCCAGGCCACAGGTTGGGCCTGAGCTCCTGTGATGGCAGCTCTGAGTCCAAACTGCTGGACTAACAGACTCTCAGACCCCAGGGAATATTAATCGTAGTGAGGCCTCCCAGAGGTCCTCATCTCAGCACCAAGACCTGGCTTTATCCAACTGCCTGCAAACTCCAGTGCTGGATGCCTCAGGCCAAACAATCAGTAAGACAGGAATACAGCCCCGCCCATCAAAAATAAAATGAAATGACAAAAAAATATGTTACAAATGAAGAAGCAAGGTAAAAACCTATAAGACCAAATAAATGAAGATGAAATAGGCAACCTACCTGAAAAAGAATTGAGTAATGATAGTAAAGACAATCCAAAATCTTGGAAATAGAATGGAGAAAATAAAAGAAACATTTAACAAGGATCTAGAAGAACTAAAGAGCAAACAAACAGTGATGAACAATACAATAACAGAAATTAAAAATACTCTAGAAGAAATCAATAGCAGAATAAATAAGGCAGAAGAATGGATAAGTGAGCTGGAAGATAAAATGGTGGAAATAACTGCCAGGGAGCAGAATAAAGAAAAAGGAATGAAAGAATTGAGGACAGTCTCAGAGACCCCTGGGGCAATATTAAACGCACCAATATTCGAATTATAGGGGTCCCAGGAGAAGAAGAGAAAAAGAAAGGGTTTGAGAAAATATTTGAAGAGATTATAGTCGAAAACTTCCCTAACATGGGAAAGGAAACGGTCAATCAAGTCCAGGAAGTGCAGAGAGTCCCATACAGGATAAACCCAAAGAGAAACATGCCAAGACACATATTAATCAAACTATCAAAAATTAAATACAAAGAAAAAATATTAAAAGCAGCAAGGGAAAGGCAAAAAATAACATAAAAGGGAATCCCGATAAGGTTAACAGCTGATCTTTCAGCAGAAACTCTGCAAGCCAGAAGGAAGTGGCAGGACATATTTAAAGTGATGAAGGGGAAAAAACCTACAACCAAGATTACTCTACCCAGCAACGATCTCATTCAGTTTCAGTGGAGAAGTCAAAAGCTTTACAGACAAGCAAAAGCTAAGAGAACTCAGCACCACCAAACCAGCTTACAACAAATGCTAAAGGAACTTCTCTAAGTGGGAAACACAAGGAAAAAAAGACCCACAAAAAGAAACCCAAATCAATTAGGAAAATGGTAATAAGAACATGCATACGATAATCACCTTGAATGTAAATGGATTAAATGCTCCAAACAAAAGACACAGACTGGCTGAATGGATACAACAAAAACAAGACTCTCTATATGCTGTCTACAAGAAACCCACTTCATAACTAGGGACACATACAGACTGAAAGTGAGGGGATAGAAAAAGATATTCCATGCAAATGGAAATCACAAGAAAGCTGGAGCAGCAATACTCGTATCAGATAAAATAGACTTTAAAATAAAGACTGTTACAAGAGACAGGAAAGGACACTACATAATGATCAAGGGATCAATCCAAGAAGAAAACATAACAATTATAAATATTTATGCATCCAACATAGGAGCACCTCAGTACATAAGGCAAATGCAAACAGTTTTAAAAGGAGAAATCGACAGTAACACAATAATAATGGGGGACTTTAACACCCCATTTACATCAATAGACAGATAATCCAGATGGAAAATAAATAAGGAAACAGAATCTTTAAATAACATAAGAGACCAGACGGACTTAATTGATATTGTTGGGACATTCCACCCCAAAGTGGAAGAATACACTTTCTTCTCAAATGCACAGGGAACGTTCTCCAGAATAGATCACATTTGAAGTCACAGATCAAACCTTGGAAAATTTAAGAAAACTGAAATTGTATCAAGTATCTTTTCTGACCACAACACTATGAGACTAGAGATCTATTACAGGAAAAAAACAGGGAAAAAAACCAAATACATGGAGGCTCAACAGTGTGCTGATAATAACCAAGATATCACTGAAGAAATCAAAGAGGAAATCAAAAAATACCTAGAAACAAATGACAACAAAAACATGATGATCCAAATCCTATAGGATGCAGCAAAAGCAGTTCTAAGAGGGAAGTTCATAGCAATTCAAGCTCACCTCAAGAAACAAGAAAAATCTCAAATAAACATTCTAACCTTACACCTAAAGCAACTAGAAAAAGAAGAACAAAGAAAACCCAAAATTAGTAGAAGGAAAGATACCATAAAGATCTGAGCAGAAATAAATAAAATTGAAACAAACCAAACAGTAGCAAAGATCAGTAAAACTAAAAGCTGTTTCTTTGAGAAGACAGACAAAATTGGTAAACCTTTAGCCAGACTCATCAAGAAAAAGAGGGAGAGTACTCAAATCAATAAAATTAGAATTGAAAAAGGAGAGATTATAACTGACACTGCAGAAATACAAAAGATCATAAGAGACTACTACAAGCAACTATATCCCAATAAAATGGACAACCTGAAAGAAATGGACAAATTCTTGGAAAAGGACAACCTTCCAAGATTGAACCAGGAGGAATTAGAAAATATAAACAGACCAATCACAGGTAATGAAATTGAAACTGTAATTAAAAATCTTCCAACAAACAAAAATCCAGGACCAGATGGCTTCACAGGTGAATTCTATCAAACATTTAGAATAGAGTTAACACCTTTCCTCCTCAAACTCTTCCAAAAAACTGTGGAGGAAGGAACACTCCCAAACACATTGTACGAGGCCACCATCACCTTGATACCAAAACCAGAAAAAGATATCACAAAAAAAGAAAATTATAGACCAATACCACTGATGAACATAGACGCAAAAATCCTCAACAAAATACTAGCAAGCAGAACCCAACAACATATTAAAAGGATCATACACTATGATACAGTGGGAATTATCCCAGGGATGCAAGGATTCTTCAATATACGCAAATCAACGTGATACACTATATTAACAAATTGAAGAATAAAAAGCATATGATCATCTCAATAGATGCACAAGAATCTTTTGACAAAATTCAACACTCATTTATGATAAAACTCTCCAGAAAGTGGGTGTAAAGGGAACCTACCTCAAAATAATAAAGGCCATATATGACAAACCTACAGCAAACATCATTCTCAGTGGTGAAAAACTGAAAGCATTTCCACTAAGATCAGGAACAAGACAGGATGTCCACTCTCGCCACTCTTACTCAACATAGTTTTGGAAGTCCTAGCCACGGCAATCAGAGACGAAAAAGAAATAAAAGGAACACAAACTGGAAAAGAAGTAGAACTGTCACTGTTTGTAGATGACATGATACTATATATAGAAAACCCTAAAGATGCCACCAGGAAACAACTACAACCAATCAATGAATTTGGGAAGGCTGCAGGATACAAAATCAATGCACAGAAATCTCTTGCATTCCTATACACTAACAACGAAAACTCAGAGAAAAGGAAACAATCCCACTGACCAGTGCAACAAAAATAATAAATTACCTAGGAATAAACTTACCTAAGGAGGCAAAAGACCTATACTCAGAAAACTATAAAACACTGATGAAAGAAATCAAAGATAACATAAACAGATGGAGAGATATACCATTCTACTGGATTGGAAGAATCAATATTGTGAAAATGACTATACTACCCAAAGCAATCTACAGGTTCAGTGCAATCCCTATCAAATTACCAATGGCATTTTTCACAGAACTAGATCAAGAAATTTTACAATTTGTATGGAAATGCAAAAGACCCCGAATAGCCAAAGCAAGCTTGAGAAAGAAAAATGAAGCTGGAGCAATCAGGCTTCCTGACTTCAGACTATACTACAAAGCTACAGTAATCAAGACAGTATGGTACTGGCACAAAAAACAGAAATATAAATCAGTGGAACAAAATAAAAAGCCCAGAGATAAACCCACGTACATATGGTCACTTTATCTTTGAAAAAGGAGGCAAGAATATAAAATGGAGAAGACAGCCTCTTCAATAAGTGGTGCTGGGAAAAATGAACAGCTACATGTAGAAGAATGAAATTAGAACACACCCTAACACCATACACAAAAGTAAACTCAAAATGGATTAAAGACCTAAATGTAAAGCCAGACAGTATAAAACTCTTAGAGGGAAACATAGGCAGAACACACTGTGATATAAATCATAGAAAGATCATTTTTGACCCACCTCCTAGAGTAAGGGAAACAAAAATAAATAAACAAGTGGGACCTAATGAAACTTAAAAGCTTTTGCACAGCAAAGGAAACCATAAACAAGACAAAAAGACAACCTCAGAATGGGAGAAAATATTTGCAAATGAAGCAACTGACAAAGAATTAATCTCCAAAACATATAAGCAGCTCATGCAGCTCAGTATCATAAGAACAAAACAAGCCAGTCCAAAAATGGGCAGAAGACCTAAATAGACATTTCTCCGAAGAAGACATAGATGGCCAACAAATGCATGAAAAGATGCTCAACATCACTAATCATTAGAGAAATGCAAATCAAAACCACAATGAGGTATCACCTCACACCTGTCAGAATGGCCATCAAAAAATCTACAAACAATAAATGCTGGAAAGGGTGTGGAGAAAAGGAAACCCTCCTGCACTGTTAGTGGGAATGTCAATTCATACAGCCACTATGGAGAACAGTATGGAGGTTCCTTAAAAAACTAAAAATAGAACTACATATGACCCAGCAATCCCACTATTGGGCATATGCCCTGAGAAAACCATAATTCAAAAAGATACATGTACCACAATGTTCACTGCAGCACTATTTACAATAGCCAGGACGTGGAAGCAACCTAAATGTCCATCAGCAGATGATTGGATAAAGAAGATATGGCACATATATACAATGGAATATTACTCAGCCATAAAAAGGAATGAAACTGAGTTATTTGTAGTGAGGTGGATGGACCTAGAGTCTGTCACAGAGTGAAGTCAGAAAGAGAAAAACAAATACCGCATGCTAACGTATATGTATGGAATTTACAAAAGCAGTACTGATGAACCTAGTGGCAGGGCAGGAATAAAGACACAGATGTAGAGAACAGACTTGAGGGCATGGGGGGGAAGGGGAAGCTGGGATGAAGTGAGAGAGTAGCACTGACGTATATACACTACCAAATGTAAAATGGATAGCTAGTGGGAAGCTTCTACATAGCACAGGGAGATCAGCTCAGTGCTTTGTGACCACCTAGAGGGATGGGATAGGGAGGGTGGCTCAAGAGGGAGGGGATATGGGGATATATGTATACATATAGCTGATTCAGTTTGTGGTATAGCATAAACTAACACAACATTGTAAAGCATTTATACTCCAATAAAGATGTTAAAAAATAATAAGTTTTAAATTGTGCACCATTCTGAGTAGTGTGATGAGAACCATCCTGCTCCATCCAGTCCGGGACGTGAATCATTCCTTTGTCCAGCATATCCCACCTGTTAAGTCACTTAACTAGCTGTCTCAGTTATTAAATTGACTGTCTTGGTATCATAGTGTTTATGTGTAAATAACAACTATTCTACTTAATAATGGCCCAAAGCACCAGACTAGTGATGCTGGCAATCTGGATATGCCAAAGCGAAGCTGTAAAGCGTTCCCTTGAAGTGAAAATGTCAAAGTTCTCAACTTAATAAAGGAAGAAAAAAATTAAATGCTCTGGTTGCTAAGGTCTATGGTAAGAACAAACCTTTTATCTGTGAAATTGTGAAGAAGGAAAAAGAAATCTGGCTTGCTTTGCTGTTGCACCTCAAACTGCAAAAGTTAGGCCCACACGGCTTCCCTGGTGGCGCAGTGGTTGAGAGTCCACCTGCCGATGCAGGGGACACGGGTTTGTGCCCCGGTCCAGGAAGATCCCACATGCCGTGGAGCGGCTGGGCCCATGAGCCATGGCCGCTGAGCCTGCGCGTCCGGAGCCTGTGCTCCGCAATGGGAGAGGCCACAACAGTGAGAGGCCTGCATACCGCAAAAAAAAAAAAAAAAAAAAAAAAAAAAAAAAACAACAGGGCCACAGTGTGTGATAAGTACTTAGTTAAAATGGAAAAGGCATTATATTTGTATAAGACATTTTGAAAGAGACCATGTTCACATAACTTTTATTACAGCATATACTTATAACTTTTATTATTAATTGTTGTTAATCTCTTAATGTGCCTAATTTATAAAATACACTTTATCGTAAGTATGTATGTATAAGAAAAACATAGGATATACAGGGTATAATACTATCTGCAGGTTTAGGCATTCAACTGGAGGTCTTGAAACATATCCCCTGTGGATAAGGGAGGTCTACACTATTTATATATTCAACACAATAAATTGTTTCTTATTTCATGATTACAGTTGTGATTAGAATATGTATTTAGTTTTTAACTGATCACAGTATTTCTCTACTAATTATTACAAAATTACCTCAATTCAAGTAGATCAAACAAGAGGATACCTTATCCTCTTGTATCCTCAAAGATTGTTTGAGTATACTAATGTATGTTTCTAATTGGGTATCCTCTAATACCCAATTAGAAACATACATTAGTATACTCAAACAATCTTTGAATTTACAAGAGCTTAAATAACAATAAAATATAATAAATATAATAAATATAAAAATATAATAAATATAAAATAACAATTAAAATTTAATAAAAAATTAATATTAGCAATAAAATTGCTAAAATAAATATTCTAAAGTATGCAAGAAAATAAGTTAAATAAATACTTATCATTACTTAAGCTAAACAGGCATCAGGAAAATAGTAATTTCATATGTAGTGAAACCAGGTAATCACTATCACTAAATAAAACTTGCTGAATGTCTACTACTATATATGAAAAGCACTGTTCCGTGTACCAAGAGGAATTACAAAATAAGTTTCAGACTCTCCTCAAGGAATTTACATTCTGGTTGAGGGAGATACCATATGTATAATTAAACTATAATATAAAGTGGTATATTATGGCACATGCACACCAATGAAGGACAGAAAGCAAACAATGCAAAAAATAAATTAGGCAGCAGATAGCTAGAATGATGTACTCTAACTACATCAGGGAAACTTTCAAGTAGTAAGACTCTTACCATGCCACTTATAATCCTGTTGCTAACATCGCCTACTTAAATATTTAAGGATAAAATGGAGAATAACTAAATTCAGCAATGAAATATGATGGTTAGAAAAAAATCACATCTATTTCCAGTATTATCATCGTTAGGACCAGAAAATGACTCCTCATTCTGTAGCATTCTGTAAAAAGACCTGCTCATTATATCCATCTACAGGTTGTACTTTCCCCCTCCGATTCCCCTCCCTGATGAGGGAGCAGTGGTAGGCCTGGGGTTCCTCTGGGGTTCCTACTGAGGACTGTACAAAATAATTATTGCTTTCTAACAGCCAATTGGAAATTTAACTTTAAAGGGATAATAGTATAATAGGTTTAAAAACAAGGAGCTGTATTAGATAACTCTGCATCTGAATAGCATACAAGGCATTATTCTAAATAGGCAAAACTGCTTAATATCTAACTGCCAGAGCACTGTAATATGATGTTAAACTAATTGTTCCCAACAATTTTCACTTTAGTAGCAGTGACTGCAGATTGACTGGTTAGTGAGTTTGGAAATCTGATGTATTAAGAAGCTAACCTGAAGGAGAAAATTGTAACAAAGTTAAGTGGAATTCCTGCAAATTAAAAAAAATTATTATTAGAAACTTTAAGAACTTTAGCTACAGAGAAATATGAAACAAGTCACTACACCTTCTAAACCAACCTTACCAGGTGGTAAAGAGGATGCAATATTTTTGAGTGACATAATGTAGCCATACAGAATGTAAACTAACACACATAATAAAAAGTGCTCACATTCTTTTCTTGGACTTTAACACACTCCAACCTTTTTCATAGGTTCAGTGTGCATAAGTAACTAAAAAATAAAAATTGTTGATTCTCTGTGTCTAGCTCTCAAGAAAGATTATTCGCCAAAGCTTTCCATTAAACGCTGATTATTACAAGCAAAGCACATCTGAACTTAAGGAAGCATTTAAACCTTTTGACAAAGAGCTATTATTCCTTCACTACTATGTAAAGACTATAACTGCATGAAACTTAGCCATCGTAACACCACCACCAAGAATGAACTGCTTCTTACTTTATTCAAAGTTTATTTATTACCACTCTAAAGAATCCTCAAGCCATACATTTATTACAACTCTAAAAAATCCTTAAGCCATACAATTCAGCAAAATGCTTAAGATAACTAAGTAACAAGTAAAAATTTTTCCAGACTTTTCTACATAGAACTCACATTAAATAACTAGTTTTACATAAAAATATCACATTAACAAAGTAGTATCAAAACACACATATATAATAATATTTTATCTTGAATTTAAGTTCCTAAAGTGTGTAAAATCTTTTTGTTTTAACAATTATGTTCAAAAAGAAGCAGCCATTAAATCCCATAATGTGTATGTGTGTGTGTAAATCACCTAGTATTGATTAGAAAAATGTTTAAGAATGGTTAAAAAAAAAGGCAATACTTTTTAGTCAGTACAGTGTCAACATCTGGGCACGTCTGAGAAGTAAGAGCAAAAGCTTTCTAATACAGTGTATCACCCGGAAATTAGATCTTGGGAGATCCTAGAACAAAAAGGCTCAAGGCCCTCAGGCATAGGTAGAACTAAGCAATGGATCTCAAAGATGGGATCCTGAGATGTGGCTCTCTGTATAAGCATCACCAGGCAGCTTGTTAAAAATGCACGTTACTGGGCCACACTCCCAGAGATTCTAATTTAGTAGCTATAGGGTGGAACCAGGTATCAACATATTTTTTTTTTTAATTTTTCTTTTCTTTTTTTTTTTAAATTTATTTATTTTTGGCTGTGTTGGGTCATTGTTGCATGCAGGCTTTCTCTAGCTGCAGAGAGCAGAGGCTACTCTTTGTTGCAGTGCACGGGCTTCTCATTGCGATGGCTTCTCTTGTTCGGGAGCATGGGGCTCTAGGCTCACGGGCTTCAGGAGTTGTGGCTTGTGGGCTCTAGAGCACAGGCTCAGCAGTTGTGGCGCGCGGGCTTAGTTGCTCCACATCATGTGGGATCCTCCTGGATCAGGGCTCGAACCCACGTCCCTTGCACTGGCAGATGGATTCCCAACCACTGCGCCACCAGGATAGCCCTCAACATATTTTTTAAACCAGACCAAATTGATTCAGATGCATCATCAACCTTGGGAACCACTGAGGTCCTAAAGCAATGTTTCTCAAAGTGTTAGACATTTGTTAAATATGCTCAATACTGGGCCCAATTTCTCATCAACAATGTGAGACTCTCTGCTAGTGGGACCAAACAATGTGAATTTTAAATACATATCTCAAGTGAATCTAATGGTACTAAAAGCTGAAGAACCTATGTCTAAAGGATTGGGACTAGATCCTTTAGAGTTGCAGGTGCTCAAAAATAAACACATTTTGTTGATTATAATCTACTCCATTTAGAGGCACTGAAAGTTTTGAATATAAATCCAAGAAAATATCCTGCTGCAAAAAAGTCAAACAATTCTTCAAAATCTGCACTTAGCAGCTAACCTTCTGGAATCTAGTAAATTTAAACTTCTAGTCATCTCCTTCAAAAAGGTCACTTTCTAAACTGAGTGCCAGCCATGACAATAAGAACCTTCAAACCTAAATACAAAGCACTCTAGACAGAATGCTTAGGAATGCTTTCTTAGAAAGATGAGATAACAGACAAAAAGTTCAATACAGCTTCTTTGGAAAGATTGCCTCCCACCCAAATGGCATTTTGCACACAAAAGTTAACTACAATAAAATTTGCTTCCTAAAAAATACAAGAAATTCTGAAAAAATACATTAAGTAGGTTCCTTTTTATAAAATCAAAGTGTCAAAGAAAAATTAAATAAAGTATATAAGCAAAGTAAAATTTAGATTTTAATAATTAAGTTGATTAAAGAATTTAAGCCTGAGTCTCCAAATATTACAGTATTTTATAGCCTGTTTATTTAAAACCTTTATCTTTTAAGAGAAAATAAGTGTTTCATGATGTCTGAATTTGCTCCTTCATATTATAATTTCAATCCTTATCACTGAAATCAAAATAACAAATTCATGGAGCAGAGACTGAATATAAGACATTAAGTTGCTTTTCTTCAACTTCAAAAAAACTGAAATGATATAGTTCCTAATTTTGTAATCAAAAATAACCAAAAGTAAATACGGGTAGAGAATATCTTGCTATTGGTTCACTGAGGTTAAGCATGAACTTAACTAAAGGTCTGTTTTGGTTTTTATAAATCTATTTTTTATTTTTATTTTGGCTGCGTTGGGTCTTTGTTGCTGTGTGTGGGCTTTCTCTGGTTGCGGTGAGCAGGAGCTACTATTCATTGCAGTGCACGGGCTTCTCACTGCAGTGTCTTCTCTTGTTGAGGAGCACGGGCTCCAGGCACGTGGGCTTCAGTAGTTGTGGCACACGGGCTCAGTAGTTGTGGCTCGCGGGCTCTAGAGCGCAGGCTCAGTAGTTGTGGCGCATGGGCTTAGTTGCTCCATAGCATGTGGGATCTTCCCGGGCCAGGGCTCGAACCTGTGTCCCCTGCTTTGGCAGGTGGATTCTTAACCACTGTGCCACCAGGGAAGCTCCTAAAGGTCTGTTTTGTTAATAGAGAATTGCTTCAGTATTTCCATATTGAGAGCTACTTCCTTGAAAGTTATAGTTTTAAATTTATTATCACTGTTGAAGAGTCTCTCCTTGACCAAACTTTAGTCAGGCTCCTCTGAACTCGTTCCAATTAGGCCCTAACTTTTGGGCTTCTGTGTTCATCTCTGCATTGTCCAATTTTAGCAAGAATCCTACTATGTCAGTTTAAACAGAATCCCCCACCCTCAATATTGATCACGCTGGATATCTGATTAGGCTCCCCATCTCCACCATCCCCCATGTAATATCTGACCACTTGGCCTGCCTTCATCAACAATCCTGTTTAGGTCTGTTTAGCCAGAATCCCCCTTATTTTGATGTTTCTTTCCTCTTAGTAATTTTTTATCTACTTACCCCACCCTTCTACTTGGCTATACATCCCCAGTTTTCCTAGTTGTATTCCAAGTGTGAGCCCAATCTCTCTCCCCCACTGCAAAACCACATTGCAGTGGTCCCTACAACTATTCTGATAGTCTCCCTGAATAAAGTCTGCTTTACTAATCTTTGTAAGTGTCATGAACAATTTTTTCTTAAGCATCACTACCAACATTATGAGTAATTTTCTCCTTGCCTCACGGTTACAGAGAGAAATTTTCAAAATAATTCCCCCCCCCCACCAAGAAAAAAACAAATTTAAAGAACTATGTAACTAAGAATTAAAAAAGGAGAAAGGAGGAGACTGGTATACCTCTCTAGCCAATCTAATGCATATTAATACTGATCATCTAATAGAATTATTGTTAGATTCAGTTTTCCAAAATCAGCACAGTCTAGGCACCTCACCAACAGCCTTTATGGGCCTTTCTTGCTTAAAATATAAGAAGATAAAAAGTTAGCCAAATACATGGACCACATAAAATAAAATCATCAAAATCAAATGAACTTCAGATGAGACAGGAAGGACACCAGATCTGAATATGCTATCTGAAATAAAACTAAAGGGCAAAAACTAAAGCCCTCTCAGTGTGAGTAAATTCTGAAACACTAATCAAGACCTGGAATCCTGCCATAGAAGCAATCTAGAAAACATGCCGAAATGACCATATGGCTGCCCTGCAGAAATCTGGAAAGGAACCAGTCAAGAAGCTGACAAGAGAAACAAGCATGCTTCTCACCAAATGAGGCCTGACACAGCCTGTAACCTGAGGTCTGTCAAGAAAAACAAACAAAAAATGTAGTCAAGCAGCCATTTAGGAATGATTCTTCTCTAGGTTATAGCTCACTCAAATTGGTGTCAAATGATACATAAATTGAGATATGACATTTGGAGGAAGGCCTTCAGCCTGTTTTCAAAGAAAACCCAAGAAAGTATCTTCTTGTATCAAGGTTGTAAAAGAAAACTTCACCAAGATGGCCATGAAGGCTGGTGACAAGCACTGGAGGAATACACAACAAATTAAGATGGAGTTCTGACCTCTGGAATATATCTATAAAGAAATTACATATATGGCAGCTGAGATGCTAAAGATTTTTAAGTTCATTTTTTTTTCTGGTAGAAAATGGTATTTCTTTAAGGAACCCTGGTAAAGTCATAATTAGTAGAAGAACATTCTATAAACTTGATTAACTTCCAATGAATTCGATTAACAGAGCTTCCAAACATCTAAAATCTTATATAACTAATGGTCTCAAATGTTAAAGAAATAATCACAAAGTATTAGCAACTATAAAACAACCAAAATAAGATGACCAAAACTGGATATTAATATAGTAAGTGAAAGGAAAGCAAATATTCCTTAACCAGAAGACAAAATGTTTAACAAAATTTTGTTTCAAAGCACTTAACTTCCGGTTAAAGCAATGGTAGAGCTTAGAAAATTTTTAACCAAATGAGACAGATCCACTAACATTTAATATTCTAACATTTAATAGACTAACATTTTAATATTCCTCCAATATTTTATTGTGTGGACTCTGAGAAAAATTATTGTTAGTCTTAGAGAGGTAACCTAGTAGAGAAATTAGCTCCTGCCCAACCTAGTGAAGAAACTAATTGAAATGGAGCATCCATAGTCACTCCATTAATAGAATTTTTGCCCATCCCCTTCCTCTAGAGCTGGCAATTACAGAGTAAAGTTTGAAAGTCAATCCTACAGAAGCCTGCAGCAAGAACCAGGAATGGATCAAGGAATGGGAATTCCTCTTATGGGGAAAGGTGCAGTTTACCATGGGAAAAGGTGGAATAATGGGCTGAGGGGCTTGAAGAGAGAGTCATTTGGAAAAAAAACAAGATGGAAAGAAGCCTTGAAGAGGACCTTCACCTTGCAAGGAGCTAAATCTATAAGGATCTGCTTTTTGAAGGAACAAAAGTAAGCAGCCTCTGTCCACATCATCCCAGTATCTATGGGACAGGTCAATAAAGGACAAAAAGTCCTAAAATAATTCTCAAGACCAAGAAAGAACTGATTGACTATTAACATTATGGAATCAGGGTCTTACCACTATTACAAAAGGACAACCAAATGTTACCATGTAATACAAGATCTTTATGACGAAATCTGTATGATGACTATAGTTCCTCTATCCTGAAAAAGAATCTGAAAATTATCAGCTTTCTCATCTCTTATTTGAATAAAGAATAATGACTTAATATGGCAGAGAAAGCACAACAGTCTCCTAGACAAGTAAACATCTCTTCTTAAATCTATACTGAAAATTTGTAGAATTCTAAATCCAAATACATTTTAACAACATACAATTTATAATGAAAATAAGATTCAAGCATTTAAGTCTAAGTTATAAACATTTTGTTTAGGTAATAAAACCTACATATTAGCTCATAATAGCATAATAATAGGGTAAACAGTTAACTCCATGGTTAAGTAGAAAAGATTAAGGAGCAAGGCTTAGGAAAAGAGTAACTGCTTAACCTCAATAAGATATGACTGCTAGTCAAGCTAATTTACTGATGGTAGGCAAATGATAAACAGAACTCTGAACTGAAAATACATCTGGATACCACGGATTTGCTTCATGCAAAAGAATCTAGTTAATTAAATCTAGCCGACTAGCTGCATTTTCCCCCACATTGTGTCCCCAAATCCAGCAATGGTGAATATGTTGTTGACTGGGAAAAATATAACTACGCTTCTGTAGAATAAACCCAAAATCAATAGGCTCAACAGAATGAAGGCTTCAGAAATTAGGAAACACAGATGTTTATTCTAGCATTTACTTTCATAAATATTGACATCAAAGAATCAAATATGTAGCTGTGAAGCAGTAATTTATCCAAAATTGGATGCTTCACTAAAGCTGGATATGGCCCAAAGCTGCAGGAAACATCCTGAAGGAAAAGGTCTTATACAAATGATACCTTTGTAGAGGCCATGGAGTAAAACAGAACATGGTAAAAACCAGTTCCGTGTTTGCATAGACAGGACACCTTCCACCTCAACAATTCTACAAATATTGTGCATAAAAGGTTGCCAGGAAACACTGCCAAGGACTCGGAGCAACTTCAGAAAAAATAAAATAAAACTACTAGTGGCATGACTAAGTGTAGGGGAAAAGTGTCATAAAATATTTTAGAAGAGCATCATATTTTATTCCTCCAGAACAGGCATAGAACTGGCCATTATAATCTTAGTCAAAAATAGTCTATTGATATTACTGATTGAACTGTATTTCAATCAAAATGGCACTGTCCAGGAGCTACAAATGGACTGAAGTCACAAAGTTCCAGTGTTTGTTATTAGCATCTAAGTTAATTTTTTCCCTTAAATGATGAAAGAACATTGTTCAATCCAAGAGCCCAAGAAACGAGTGAACAAATATCAGACTACACTTTTGGATATAGCTTGAATCATTAACAATACCTACAGTAGCTAGGGCATTTGTAATAAAAATCTGAACACTTCCAGATGTACTAAAAAGACTCATCTCAACATGGGAAGAAAACAAAACCACACTATAGAAAAGAGATGGGTCAACTGGATTTTTGTCTGCCTTTTTTCTCCATTCTTTCCTTCTTCACCTCTGACCAGAATTTTTTAAATCCCTTCTATGTAGTGTTTGAGACAGGAAAAGTACGAACAATATATATTCAAACATTATGAATAATACAGTTAACTTCTTTTTCATGGATATGTCAAATCACTCATTTATCTGTCTCTTCCCCCCCCCATATTTTAGCTATTTTACTTTCATTTAAGAATGAAATAAGAAGTGAAACCTAATATGATTCACTAATCTATTTAGTTTATACTTAAATGATAAATGTAAAACTTATCTACCAGAGGGTGGGCTCCCTCCTAAAAGTAAAGCTCTTGTCTTTTTCTGTTTGTTTCTCTAACACCTAGCACAACTACTCAAGTTTTGTTGAACTTGTGGATATCAGTTATCCATCCTTTCCTTACTTTTAATGAAATTAATACTCAAAAACTAGAAATCACCTGGCATATATTATGGAACTCATTAGCAAAGGAGGCTTTCTGGAAGAGCCTCAAATAGAATGGCTCCACATTTCTTTTTAATATTCTGTATGTGAGGCTCATCTAAAATCATTGTGAATAAAGTATAAGACAGTGACAAAAATAACTTGAATTCAGATCTCTATCATCCCATTTTCCACATTTACATAAAAGGCTATGATTTCCATGCTTAGGTATCTCACAAACAGGTCATTAAGATAGGTTCATATAATAAATAACTTCATATAGTGCATATCCAAGAAAAATAACATATTTATGTAAAATAACAAGACCACTTAATAAGACCACTAAACTTCGTGTCCTGCCAAGCACTCTGGGAGACCATGGATTTATTTCCACATGGCTATCAATTCTTAAACTGTCTCCAAATTTTTTTGAAAATAATCTCTTAAATTATTAATCAAAGTAGTTTAGTTATAGCATCTTCAGTTAATGAAAGTAAACAGAAAATTATATAAAACTAAATACCTTCCACCAAGATCACACAATCGAACTTGATGACATATCTCCTGCATACTGACAGAAGCACTGATAACAATGAACCACACTTGCCTATGTGATGGATCACACGAGGTAAGAGTGAGACTCCCAAGGTGAATTTTCAAAGTGGCTCCAGTAGTAGCAGCTGGTAGACCACCTTTCTTTAAACTGTGAGGTGCAGTAAAGTTGCTAATGCTAACAGCTACAATTTTTTAAAATTCGTGGCTTATCACAATAAAAACCCAATGTGTATCTTCCTGGCTGACAGATGGCCTTCTATATGATCATTCAGGGATTCAGACGTCCTTCATCTTATGGCTCCACCATTCCCCCAGGGCCTTGGTTGCAGTCCTCTGCTAGATTCTCTGCTTCCAGCTGGCAGATGAGGGAAGAGAATGAATGACGAGGATGAAACTAGTGTTTATTGAACACAGATGAAAATGTTGTATATCACAAAGCCTTATCTAATTGCAAGGAGGGGTAGGAAAAAGAGTCTTGATGTGGGCCAGGAGGGAGACAAAACAGGGTTTGGTGAATACTTAGAAGTCTCTACTATAGATGAGCTTAACTCCCTTTATCTGAATTACCTTGGAGATAATTTGAGCCAAATTTTAGAGTAAGTCTTGCTAAATTATTACAATTGTCACCATAAATAGAATGATCTAACAATCTAATTTACAGTAATCAGTCGATTACCTTACACTGATACGGAATCCTTGCCTGACAAGGAACAAGTATGGAGCCATTGAAAGATAATAGCATTTTCAATACAAAGTGAGTTCAGTTTACAAAGAACTTGAGGTGAACAATCGAGGATGCCGAGATGAGTCTTTTATGTCAAGGAAAGGATTGTGGACTTCAGAATTTTTTTCTTAAAAAAAGACTATGTTTATAAAGAAAGACTGTGCAATGGGTAAATTAGAGAGGGGAGACTAATGGTGGGGGAACCACTTAAGAGGCAGCAGTTCTAACAAATCAAGCAGTAAGTAATAATGGAGCCGTGAGGGGATGGAAAGAAGCTACCAGATTCAGGACATAATTCTAAGGAGATGGGATAAGATATAGTGATCAGTAGGATGAGAGAAATGAGGGAGGAGGAAAAGTTAATAATTATGCTGCAAGGAAGTTAAGAACCCAACCCAATGATGCTCTGGGTCTGAAAGTCTTATTAATAAATTATTGATTTTCTGTTAGTAGCATAGAAAAATACACTAGGCCACTTTTTCAAAGCATGTTACCTAAGGGAATATGATATATTCTACGTGAAACATAGGTGGAATATACTTTAAATTAAAACATTTTATACAGATGGTAACAAGATCAGCAAGAAGGTAAAGAGCATGAGCAAAACATCCAAAGACAATTATAATGATATTTTTAAAAATTTGGATATGTAAACTTGCAGGATGTAAGCATCATGTCTGTTTTAATTTGCTATATAGTTACCACCTATAAGAATACCCACGCCAGTCAGTAGAAATGCAATAACGACAGGTTTCAACATTTCTTTCAACTTTGTATTTAAATACCAACATAATATTCTGCTCAAAAATCACAAAGCCAACTCCAGCAGAGAAAATGATCATACACTTACTAAGAAAATTAAACTGTAGACAACTGGATTGTCATTCTAAATTATGTTAGATGATTCAGAAAAGGGAATTTATATGTAAACTGATTGTTTCTCCAAACCCATCCATCAACTTTTTACCAAATAATCCTTACATAAATACTTCAAAGAATTCAGCATTTAAGACATGCCTCCAGAAGGAAATAAAATTGTATTATAAATAGCAAATTTCCCCATAACCACAAGGAAGATGTTCAGAATTCTCATCTAGTTAGATGTCCATTGGTTTTATCTTACATGAGATAAGTAAAGTCCCTAAGTCACTACCACTTAGCATATTAAAATTACTTATAGCATTATGAAAAGATGACCATGAATTTCTACTCTATATGGAGAAGGTATCAGGAGCCAGTGATTATCCAGTGATTGCTGAGAAAGGAATGTGAACTTTACAGCATTCTCTCTTTTATACACATAAATGCACACCACACACACACACACACACACACACACACACACACAGATATTGTGTAGCCCTTAGGTATAATCAAATTAGGTGACCAATTACTATTTTTTTAACCTGTACACAATTTTTTTTTAACATTTTTATTTGTAATAGACCCAACGTTAACCAAAATGTCCTCCAATAAGTGATGGGTAAGGAAACTGTGGTACATCCATACTGTGGAATATTGCTCAGCAATAAAGGGGAACAGACTACTGATACTCCGAACAACTGTGATAGATCTCAAGGGCATTATGTTGAGTGAAAAAAAGCCCAGCTCAAAAGGTCACAGAGTGTATGATTCCTTTCATCTAACATTCTCAAAATGACAAAATTATAGAGATGGAGAACAGATCAGTGATTGCCAGGGGTCAGGGTGGTAGGGGGAGGGAGTGGTGTGACAACAACAGGCAGCATGAGGGAGATCTGAGTGGCATATGACATCTGTGATAGAACAGGTCTGTATCTTGATTATACTCGTGGTTACACAGATCTACACATGTGATAAAATCACACACACACACACACAGAGTCACACA
This sequence comes from Kogia breviceps, assembly GCF_026419965.1. NCBI lineage: Eukaryota > Metazoa > Chordata > Mammalia > Artiodactyla > Physeteridae > Kogia > Kogia breviceps. The sequence continues at coordinate 62,010,357 of NC_081318.1, read as the reverse complement.
CACCAGTATAAAAATCCTGGTTTGATGTCATACTATAATTTTGTAAAATATAATCGTTAAAGGAAAAGTGGGTGAAGGATACATGGGAGCTCTCTGTATTGTCTTTGCAACTTCCTGTGAATGTATACTTATTTATTTACTTTTAAATTTTTATTGGAGTAGAGTTTATTTACAATGTTGTGTTAGTTTCAGGTGTACAACAAAGTGAATCTCATATATCTACTCTTTTTTAGATTGTTTTCCCATATAGGCCATTACAGAGTATCGAGTAGAGTTCCCTGTGCTATACATATATATATATTTGTCATCTATTTTATATACAGTAGTGTGTATATGGGCCACCAATTAATTTCTTCGTCCTTAAGTATATACAGAAACTTTAAGTTTCTGTATCATATTTCTAATCATATTTCTAGTCTAATTATGCTTACTTATTGCCTTGTCCTCCTGACACTGATAACACTAGAAGGTTTGGTGAAAGTTTTTCATGAAGGAAGAAATATTTCCTCCATTAAGCTGGTAGGAACAGTTTCGTAGGAAATTATAACTCAAGTAATAACTTTTTTTTAATAAAGACAAAATAATCCAGAAAAAAACTTGGAATATTTATCTAATTTAAAAGCATACCTTTCTACAGAGAAATGTGAGAAATAAAATCATTAGTACATATGAATTCTTTCCCTTTTAGGGGTTAATTGAATACAAAATTGCTTAGAATTTTAAAACTCAGACTAGAAAGGAAATGGAAAAGATCTACTCATGTTCATTTATAACAACTTCTTAGGATATTAGTTAATCCTGCTAAATGTCAGTAGAACATTTTATGTAGCAATGAGAAATTACACTATTCAGTAATATATTTTTACAACCTCAGATGAACCCCAGTCTTGTGTAACTGACTTCCTAAAAAGTTTGTGTAAATAACACTTTGCTAAATTGAATAATTTTACTTGCACGTAAATTAGATATTCTCTAAAGCAAACAACCACCCCAAAATCTGCCCTATACTTTAAAATTTTTACATTGCAATAAAGAACAAATTAATATATTTATATTCTCATTGCTTGCTTATTATAATCATGATCTTTATGACAGATCTAAAAACATTTAGATTTTTAATTGAAAATGCCCACCAAATTTTTGGCATGATGGTTTTTTGAATTTCTCCAAATATAACAGCTTCAGAAGCTGATTCCATGTTAATCCCACCACACTAGGCCAGACTTTAGGAGAATATTATAATATGTCCAGGCAGCAATATAGCTTAGACCTAGATATAATATAGAAGCCACAAGATAATGCTCTCCTAAGCTTCATCTAATAAGGGAAAAACACATATAAACAAGTATTTGGTATTCAAAAAAGAATACCAAGAAGTGCAACCTAATCTTGAAAGATAAGCATAGAACATAATAATTCCCATATGAAGTCCAAACCTCAGAGAAAACAGTGGGTCAAATTCTTGGCAGATTTTAAATGACTTGACCTTGTTGAGAAAAATGAATGTGAGCACCCCAATTGCACCTAGAATACATATTCTGTGAGGGTTAAACAGAGGTCCTCAGACATAGTGGGGACTCAATAAATATTTATTGTGTAAAACAGGGAGAAAATGCATTAGTTTTACTCATCAACATACTGCCAACAACTACAATACCTGAAAACAAAAATTTCTTGAATGAACAGTTATCACTGAAATTACATTAAAGCTACACTCATCTTTGGCCATGTGTTAACCAAAAAGACAGAGTGGGCAAATGCAATCAACTGACCAGGTATTTTTCAATAACAGGTCACTTAAATATGCAAAGAAAGAACAGAATTTTAAAATAAGTTTTTTAAAGCTATCTGATCAAAATATTGCAGAATATTGTAGCTTTTTTCCAAAACCTGATTTCTGAGCACAGTCTAACTCCCTAATTTACAATGCTAATGAAATTGCATTTAGCAATGTTTGCTAATCCCTGTTTAGTAAGTATTAGACACTTAAATGAAATAACCTGACTTCAAGCAGGAAAAGGACAGTTGATTCTTTTCAGGGAGATGCACCAGAGTACCTCCAAAACACTTTGGAAGAAAGAAAATGACACTGTCACAGAACACTCAAAAATATCATAATTTGTTTATAGACTACCAGCTAATATATGAACAAATCTGTATTTTACTATGATCCTTTTGCACACTCGTGGGAAGATCATTTGACAGGTTTACATAAGTATAGCAAAGTTCTTTAAGGTAACTGAGCAACTGAGCTCTACTAGTTTTTGTTATCTTCTAAGATACAAATATTACTTCATTAATCCAACTTATAAACTGATGTATTTAACTAGAAAAGTAAATAATTACACAAGAAAAGTCATGAGAAACTTTATCACATAGACTCTATATAACACTTTCAGTATCACAACAATAACAATAAAAATACCATTTCTAATGTTACTTATGAAAGGATTCATGTTCCACACTGACCATCAAAGAGGGCTTAGAGTAAGCGCAAGTGACACTGAAAAATGCCACAACATCCTGAAAGAAATGGTTAAAATGGAGATTGAAATATCTTTTCTATTATACATCACATCAGCAAACCTAGAAAATGGAAAAGAGCCCAAGGAGGGATAAATAGAGAAGATACTGCACCTTGCTGCTTTTCCATGAGAGTGAAATATAAAAAGATACTATTTTGAATGCTGCTAAATTATCAAAGAATGGCAAAAGTTAAGAATCACAATGTTATGGTTGAATGGAGCCTTATGATGCTTTATTGTAAATGTAAAGCTTGTTATCAAATAGGAAAATGCAAAAGACTCATTTTACCCAGATTTTAAGATTTCATGTGAAAGGCAATTTAAAAAATTAAATCTAAATTCTGTCTTAACAAAGTGGTAAGTACTTTAAGGACCAAGGGGAAGGCTTACTAATGACATAATAAGGTTTTGAAGTGCTATGACATATTTATATACATATCTGAGGCCTGAATCACTGGGAATACTTGCAGCTATTTTAATTTCTGTGGATCCTAGAGTTTAGTGCCATTTAGCTTTCTCTTCACACCCCACCAAAGCTATTTTGGGCCTTTCTGTGACTTAACTGTATAAGCAATGGGATAACCCATTGTGCATGTTTTCCTGCCCCATAATTAATTGGGTTCCAAAAGCAACTTTCACCTGACCTGAAGTCGGGACTTACAGAGTTACATGGCCCTTTGGGCCTTCTGTGCATGCCACCTGATCTTGGGCAGATTACTTCTCAAGAGAGAAAGAGAAATTAGAAAAGTGTTCTATATTGAGTTCCGGTGAAGACTAGTTGCTGACATAAAAGCTCAGTAAATAACTAATTTTACTAAGAATCATCTAGTCTACACAATGCATGCTATAGAAACAATATAGTACAGGCAATAGAAACAGACACATAGACCAATGGAACAGAGGACCCAGAAATGAATCCACGCATATACGGTCAACTAATCTTTGACAAGGGTGCCAAGAATATACAATGGGAAAAGGACAGTCTCTTCTATACATGGTGCTGGGAAAACTGGATATCCACATGCAAAAGAATGAAACTGGACCCTTATCTTACATCATGCACAAAGTTAACTTGAAATGGATTAAAGACTTAAATTTAAGACCTGGAACTATAAAACTCGTAGAAGAAAACAGGGAAAAAGCTCCTTGACATCAGTCTTGGCAATGATATTTTGGATATGATACCAAAATATACATTGGATGTGCTTGTTGCACAAGCAACAAAAGCAAAAATAAACAAGCAACTAAAAAGCTTCTGCACAGCAAAGGAAACAATCAACAAAATAAAAAGGCAAGTTATGGAATGGGAGAAAATATCTGCAAACCATACATCTGATAAGCATATCGTTTTTCGGATATATACATTTGCTATGTCCAATATATATATGGAATTCATATAACTCAATAGCAAAAAACACAAATAACCTTATTAAGAAATAGGCAAAGGATCTGAATAGACATTTTCCAAAGATGACATATAAATGGCTAATGAGGGTACACGAAAAAGTGCTCAACATCACTAATCACCAGTGAAATGCAAATTAAAACCACAATGAGATACCACCTCACACTTGTTCGCATGGCTATTGTCAAAAGACAAGAAAATAAGAAGTGTTGGTGAGGATGTGGAGAAAAGAGAACACTTGTATAATATTGGTGGGAATATAAATTGGTGGGAATGGAAAACAGTATGGAGGTTCCTCAAAAACTTAAAAATAGACCTATCATATGATCCAGCAATCTCACTTCTGAGTATATACCCACAGGAAGTAAAATCAGTATCTTGAAAAGATATCTGCCCTCCCATGTTCTTTGCAGCATTATCCACGATAGCCAAGATGTGGAGAACCTATGTGTCCACTCATAGAGGAATGGATAAAGAAAATGTGGTATATATATATATATATATATATATATATATATATATATATATATATACAATGGAATATTATACAGTCTTTTAAAGAAGGAAATCCTGCCATTCACAACAACATAGATGAACCTGGAGAACATTTTGCTGAGTGAAATAAGCCAGACAGAAAAACAAATACACAGGGAAAAACAAAAACAAATATGACCTCACTTATGTGCAGAATCTAAAAAAGTCTAATTCATAGAAGCAGAGAGTAGAATGATGGTTGCCAGGGACTGGCAAGTGGGAAAAGTATGGAGGTTAAAGGGTACAAACTTTCAGTTATGAGTAAGTTCTGGGAATCTAATGTACAGATGGTGACTACAGTCGATAATACTGTATTGTATACTTGGAATTTGTTAAGAATAGATCTTAAGTGTTCTCATCACACATCAAAAAAAAAAGGCATCTATGTGAGGTGATGGATATGATACTTATCTTGATTGTGGTAATCATCTCACATTGTAAATGTGTACCAAATCATCACACTGTATACCTTAAAATATATACAACATTTATTTGTCAGTTATACCTCAGTAAATAATAAATTTACTTTTCCTTTAATAAACTTACATTTCCTTTCCATAGCGGAATCTTTTCCCTACCCAACCAAACTCTTAAAAAGCCCTCCTATATCATTTTAAAGATAGAGAAAATAAAATGCAAAGAGTTAAGAACTTACTATAAGTGTTAGAAGTGGAAATATAACCCAAGTCTCTTGACTCCAAATCTAATATTTTTCAGTACACCTTTCTGTTTCTAAGCCTCTTTTATGGAACCATTTGGAAAATCATTTCTTTGGTCTTTAACTTGATAATTCTAGAGAAAAAAGCCAGGTTATTCCATTAAGGAATAAATGTAGCCACACACTGCTTCATTCCACCTTTACCAGAAACAAGACAATCCCCAAAGCAAATTTATAGAATCAGTTATAGGGCAACTCTAGTTGTCAGTCAGTGCTCATTCAATCTTATATTCAATAGTATCAACAGCAATCACTTTATTAGGTATATCAGAGGTATTAACAAAGCTAATTAAGCCACAAAGAGTTCATTCATGTCTTGTTTGTTCTGCTCAAGAAAACAATTGTATAATAATTTTAGAAAATGTTCCACTAAATAATTAATATTTTAGTAATATAAAAGTTAAAATTAGCTTATGGACTATTAACAGAAGTTCACCCTGTGGCCATACTGGCTAAATAAGGGGATATTACTGTCAGTAGTTGATAGGTATTTTATCTTTAGACACTAGGCAGCAAGTTGTAGCAGTTTTTGCCTTCTTGTTATGAAACATCCGAAAATTTAATGGGTTTCTGAATTCTAATAACCTGGAAGACAATTTTGGACATCAACCTTCCCACATAATAATGGATCTCACTAGTTTCTTTAACTCATCCTTATTCTTGGTGAGCCATTATTAAGGTGCACCATAGTTGCATTTCATTAAGTTACAAATATACAGAATTCAAACCCACAGGTTTTCTGTTGGTTCCACAGCACTATTACACTGTGCTGGGGTTTGCTTTGACGTTTTCAGAATGTCTAAAAATGTGTCGGAGAGAGACAGAGAGAGGAGGGTATGAGCAACAGTGTGTGTGAGAGAAATCCTGGTTCCTGAGGGGTCAAGGATATGGACTTGGTTGTATCTGGCCCTGTGTACTTCTAGAATCTGTGCTGTCCTTGAATCGTATTATAGTGAGAAGTATTTTTCTCCATGATTATTAAAAGTTAGTTATACATGGTGGTAAACTGGTAAATGCTTCAGGAATTTCTAAGCAGAGATTCTGGTCTCAAGTGATTGTCCTGGCAACTGGTACTAGGTTAATTTAGCCCCACCAAGAGCTGATAGTTATCACAATATCAGTCTCTTTTTAATTAGGAGAAATAGGATAATCCTGTGGAATGAACACTGTATCTGGAATCGGAAGACATGATTTCAAATCCACTCTCTTGATGAATGAAAGTATATATTACCTTATATATATATATAGTAAAGCACTCAGATACAACATAATATTGGGGAGGTTATTGAGGTGTTCATGAACTTGCCTCATCCTGCAAGCTGCCACAATAACATTCACCTGAGGTAAACAACACTGCTAAAAGGTATCTGCCATGTTTGTTCCTACAAAACTGAAATACTAGAAAAGTATTTTTCCACAATTTCTTCATAATTAAGGATAATCCTGTTTTCTTTAGAATTACTATAAATCCATTATAATTTGTTTTGCAGAATAAGCACAAGTATTATCCTTCTAGAATCAACTGGATGATCCATGGAGTCATGGTCAGTTCCAGGGGTTCAGATGAGGGGTAGAAAGGGAAAGAGATTGGCTTCTGGCTCTTCCATCAGTTTCTCACTCAGGTTTTTCACATCAATAGGTGAGTAGTGTTCTCTCTTTCCTCCACTTACTTTTGGCAAACCCAGTTAGAGACCATCATCAGATAAGCTCAACCTCTTGTTAAAATAAATAGAATATAGGACAGAAACAGCATCAGTGGTTTGGTTTCTTTAACATTTAATGAGAGAACAAAATTATATATTGAAGACAAAAGACAACAGTGCCAGGCACAGACCCAGGACAGGTGCTGTGAAAAAGCCTATCGTGGTGGCGTCTGGGGATTTAAACTCTGGAGAAAAGACTAAACTAAAATTAAGAATAACAAAATCATTAGTATCTACTTCTTGCCAGATTATTAGCTGTATGTGGAAGCTTTGATAAAACAGGCCTTTAGCAATGTTTTAAATTTCAGATTTAAGAAAAATCCTCTCCTACCCGCCATTTGTTGAACACTGCCGTTTATTTCCATTGTTATTCACTGCCATGGAGCCCAATTACTCCTTTGTTTTCTTATTCACATTTAGTCCACATTATCACAAATAAAAATCACAAGGATACCATTACCCTTCAACACTTCCCCAATGTATAAATCCTAATTTGCATTAAATCCTTGAAGCAACATACGTTGCAGTGAATGAAATGTCCTTCTGTAAAAAGTACTGTAAATAATGAAATAATTTTTAGCTCAATATATATACACACGACTTTACATACAGCTAAACTGGCCAAGGTGCTTTTATACACCCTAGGTATACAATATTCAATATGCTTAGAATAATAGTTATTCGAAAGGAACATAATCTTTGAACATAAAACAGTTTAAGAATAAAAAAACTTCTATAAATTCACTTATCTATTTTGCTATTGACCAACTGATGTAGAAATTTTACGTACCATAATTAATGGGAAAAATTAATTAAGGAACGCTGCTGATACTTAGTGTAGTTCTCAAAGGCTGAAAACCTTTCCCCAAAATCAGTATCTGAAACCTGTCTCTTTAGGAAAAACAGTCAAAGCTTTAACTGTTTTCAGTCTAGTATAAGAAAGCTTTGAAACAAGTTAACTCTAAGCACTCAAGGAAAACTATTTTTAAAAGTGGGGGGGGACAAGAGGAGGACCTTAATTTTCAACAATATAGGCCTGAGAAGTAACTTTATAAGAGAATGTCTGAGTATCTTTAAAAAGAGAGAGAAAAAAAGTAATTAAAAATGTTGGAAGTCCACAAACCGAGCATAGCAGTAAAAATGACTCAAGAGGGAAAATTTAATGAAAAATAAAAAACTGAAAGCAAATTAATTGACCAAAACACAGACACACACACACACACATACATGCACACACACTGCAGGCAGTCATTCAGCATTATATGCTAGCTGGCTTTGTATTTTCTTTTAAAATATAATCATAACTTCTTAATGTATAAAACAATAAGGCTCTCAAGGTACTCATGAAAAATTCTTATCAAATTTCACTCTAGAGTTAATTATATTAGGCATGTTAAATCAGGAATCAACACATGCTATTTTCCACAGCAGGAACTATATAAATTACAAGCTCTTCCATGTTTTTGTTATTAGGTTTGGTACACTTAAAAATAAGCAGTATTCTACATCGAGTGCTCTAACACAACTGTTTTTATATCTTTTAGAATTTATATTTCATCTCAGTGCTCAATCCTTACAAAACAACACAAAAGGACCTGCAATTGCTATTTACTGTCTTGCACAATAAAATTGTATTTGTTATGTTTTTGAATTCATAGGTTTTGCTTTATGAAGTTTTCGGAAAGAAGCAACTTTATTATATTTTCATTGTTACTCATGATTTTAGCTTAAAGATCATTAATTTTAACACTAACATCCTGCTATATTCTCATTTGGGTTGTTCTATTTATCTCAAAGGTAGACTTATGTATTACCATTACAAAAAAATAACTATTTGCATGATACTTTATGATTTTACATCTATTACAAACACATCACAGGGAGCCTGAGGATGCATTCAGTAGCTTGTCATTCACCACTTCAAGACCCTTCAGAACAAGGGGAAGGGTGACATTTTGCTAAAGGCAGAAGAAATGAATATAAATAACAAACTTTGAAGTTTTAAAAATACAAAAGAAAATTTTAAAAATGCAAACAAAAATATGATCATATACATAAACAAGATAATTTCAATTTTTAAAACTCCATGTCCCCTAAACAGAGCAAGGTGTTTGGAGATTTATATATCTTCTATTATGATACCCACTGAAATTATCTAAAACTGTGCTACAAAAATAAAGAAAATTACTATCTTCTTGCTAGATTTTATAAATATCATATTAAAATTGTGCCTATTTACATAATTCAGCTTTTCCTCAGCCTTGTGAAATAATCTGAGTATCATTTCTTTATTATTCTAGACTTAACCCTATAAATGTGCATATTAAGAATGTTTCAGAGGGAGATAATAATGATCTAACATGTTAGGAAATTATGTTGTCTCATAACTTCTTCTTGGTAAAACAATTACAAAGAAAATTGTTTACATCTTCTGTATTTTCTTCCATAACCACCAGTCCAGATAAAAAAATACTGAATGCTGTTATGTCACCTCTAGTCCAAATGCTCATAGCACTTGAAGCTTTTTGTAAGCAATATGCTTCTATACTAAACACATATCCCTGGAGCCACCACCTACCTAATTTAACAGTTTTAAATGTACTTTCAAATGCAGCGTAATACCATCTTAAACACACACACACACACACACACAGAGTGTGCTGAAAAGGAAGGAGGTGGAGAGCAAGAAATGGAGCACGTTGTTGTTTTTCATTCATGCAGTATAGTGATGTCAGTGTCTGCAGCAGCAGCAGCGGCAGGAGCCTTGACCTGTAGAGGCTACAATCCACTGAAGTCAGAACCTTGCAGAATTCAAAAGAAACTGAGTAGATAATTGTTCGAAAAATTGTTCAACTGTTCATAGCATGAATTTTAAATAGAAAAGTAAAAAGAATAGATTAGTTGTATAGTTTTAACTTAGGTAGAGGGGAGCAAGGCGGGATGTGGAGAAGTAACAGAGAGGTAATATCATCAGGGAACTGGGGGCAGAAGAGCCTACATTCAAAATCATTTCAATGTAAGAAACTGACAAAACCACCTGGTGTTAAAAACAGCAGAAAGGCCTCTTCTATTCCCAATACAAGCTCTCTGATGCAAATCTGTCTCCTGAACAACCAGACTCAGAGAAGTGTTTTCATCATGATTGCGTTAAAATTGCATTAAACTCAGATGTGACATACTACAACAAAGAGGACAGTTTAAGCCTGGTCACAAATTTCATTAAAACTACTTGATGATGGACCTTGTAATTCCTAAGCAATTAAGACTTTTGAAGGATGCAGAAAAACAAGTTGTACTACGATCTGTTGTAAGATGTGTTTATCAACAAAAGGGGAGGAGGTACTAGATGACCAATATATTGTTGCAGCAATTGCTGAAACTACTCACTATGCCCACAAAACCCTCTGAACAGTCTTTCTGCAGTGCTTATTTTATGGCTTTTACATTAGTCCCTAAAAGAAAATCCCAAAACTCAGTCTATGTACTGTTGAAACTAAATCACTCAAAAATTTATGTAACTGCTGCCTTCTTTTCATTCTATTACCTCTCATTCCATACAGTTCTAGAAAATGTGCAAAGGAGTTGCATATGGCATTAATCTGTTAGAAAATGGTGGCCTTTTCTATAAAATACAGCCAAAGATGTGTGTTCAGTTGTGGTCATTATTAGGGCGATCACGTTGTTTTCATTCATTCATTCAGGATTTGCTGGAGGATGTCAGTTTCTGCAGCTGGCTTGACCTGGGGGAGGAGTGGGGGAGCAAATTCCTTCTGGTGCATACTGATTACAGGATGTATTTCTCGGTGCTCCTGTACACATACCACTGCACTACATCCTACCCTGCCTCACCATCAAGTGGTCTGAAAACAAGGGCCTTAGCAACATGCTAATTACAGGTCAGAAATATTAAAACAAAACACCAAAACTGCAATCTATCTTAACACAATCACTTTCTCCAAGTCTAAGACCTTCATCAAGAAAACTCCATTAAAAAAATTACACATACCACATAAACACTGCACAGGCTCCACAGTGATTCCCTTCCAAGCAGAGATTTTTCCCCTCGGTATGATCCGTTCTCTCCACAATGCAGCAGCAGCATCTGTAGCCCTAGCGTGGTATCTAATAACATGAGCTACTCCTCCCTCCCTTATGAGCTTTACACCCCTGTTTTGGCTAAACTTCCTTTTCTCCCCCAGGACTAAACTAGATCATTCACCGTGTCCCTAAACATAAACCAAACCACACCAAAACACAAAACATTAAGGGAAGCCGACAGCATCCACCAGCTCACCATTACCTTTGACACCTACGAAAAACGAAACTTGAGTTCCTTTAACAGCTCAACTGAACTGTTAAGTGTACTTAAAAATAGAAGGAAAAAAGTGAGTACACTCCACAAATAGGTCCTTAGAAATTTACCATGAAAGTCTTGAGTTGGGCATAAACTGTTTCCAGTGCAGTACCGCCCTGATGCATATGACTATATAAAGTAGAGAAAAGAGGGAGCCCCCCCCCAAAAAAAGCCAAACCGAACACTATACACTTCAATTGCACATCCAAAACTGTCCCCTCTACACACCCAACAGTATATAAAAAAGAAAAAACAAATTATCCCGGTAGGCACAGATACATTATAGGAACTTTGTAGGAAAGCACAAAGAGGCTGTAGAGATTACAACCACCACCTTATCTGCTGCCGGAGAGTCTGTGTGTGTGTTTTTTTAAGTGTTTCGCCCAGCTCCTCCTTCCCCCACTACAAACAGCAAACACATGAGTGAGCTAATCAGCTCTTAAACTGAAAAACCTTTCGATACAGGAGAGTGATAAAAGCTGAGGGGCGGCAGGAGGGTCAAATAAAAGTTGCTCCGCAGTTCGCTCATCCAAGCCCCGCAGCGACCGCAGGGGGGTGAGGTTCCCAAAGCCACTTTCACACCTTCGATAATGCACTAGCAAAGAGAAGCCCGGAGAGGCTGAAGTTTCCACGGAGGGCACCGTCGGGGAGACGCAGCCCGGGAGGACAGAAGGGTTGGGCTCGCTACCTCTGCACACGGGCGAGCCGGGGCTCCGTCGCTCAGGTGAGTTGCTCCTCCGGTGGTTCTCTGGGGACCGTCTCGGGCGGCCCTTGGCCCGCGGCGCCTGCTCGGTCGGGGCCGCGGTCGGCGGCGGCGTCGGGCTGGGCGGGCTGGGGCCGCGGGCCGCGCCGGGCCCCGGGAGGCTGCCCAGCGAGGCGGCGGCGGCGGGCGGGCGCGTGGGACTGTGCTGGCTGCCCCGCAGGAGCTGGTAGGGCACCGTGGCGCGGATGGGCTGCAGCAGCCGGCCGGCTCCCGCAACCGGGGCGCAGCTCACGCCGCCGCCTCCCGCACCGTTCCCGCTCCCGGCGGCGGGGGTGGCGGGCGGGGAACCCGCGGCGCTGCGCCGCATCCTCTGCGGCGGGGGATGAGGAGTCTGAGAGGAACTGGAAGAGGAGGAGGCAGTGGACATGGTGGCTCCGCGGGCCCTGGACGATGCCGGCCAACACCGAGGCGCGGAGCGGGAGGCGCGCGAGCGTGTGGGAGCCGGCGCGATAGTGCGTGCGAGTGTGTAAGGGGGAGGGGCGGGGGTATCGTGGAGGGGGAGGAGTCTCTCGGCTCCCCCTTCGCAACGCGCACCCCCGCCGCCTCAGCGAGGGGGGAGGGGAAGCCTGCGAAAACAAACGTCCAACGGCCCCAACCGCCCGACCGGGCTCGGTGTGGCGGTCACGGCCGGGGCCGCGAGGAGCCCAGAGCCGCCGCCGCCGCCGCCCCGGGCATCGCTCTGACAGGGGAAAGGGGCAGCCGCCGGGATCACGCAGATTCGCGGGGCTGCACGCGCAGGAGAGCCCAGCAGCTGCAGGGAGGGCCGGGATCCCTGCTTCTGGGGACCTGGTAGGGGGTAAGGGCCTCGAGGTGCCTTGATGAACACGGAGCCGCGCCACCGCAAACGCCGCCGCCGCCGCCGCCTCTGCCCGCTCCTCACTCCATAAGGCACCTAACCCCTCAACCCGTACCCCGCCCCCTGCACCGCCTCCCTGCGCTCGGGGCCGGCAGCTGCCGCAACGAGCATTCCCATTGGCTCCGTTGTTCTCCTCCAGAACGCGAGTGATTGGTTTCAGGGTAGGGGTGAGAGGAGCACCTGCCAATGAAAGTGGGAGTCCTACTTTGGAGGCGGGATATGAAGGAGCGAAGAGGGAGAAAGGGGCTGTGCGCTCAAGGAGGGGCGTGAGAGTTGACAGCCTTTGAGGTGAGAGGGGGACTTTGATTGGGCTGCCCTGGGAGAGTGGGTCCCTGTGTGTCCTGCGCGTGCCCTGACACCCACAGACGCGCACGCCCAGGGGAGCAGGTTGTGAGGGCTCCACCCTCCAGGGCCGTTTGTACAACTTGAGACGGAGAATACGTCAGGCAAACTTTACTTTGCAAGTACACCTGTTCTGGTGGTGGGATGTTTTAGAAGAATCCATCCCTTCCCCACTAATTTTAGTAATCTGAGTTTTTGTGGCGAGTAGACTAATCAAAAGAATTTAAAGCCATCAGAAACAATGTCTGGGGGTTGGACTGAACACTGGGTGGATACTTTTACAGTTATCCTAGAGTGAAAAGAGATAATCAAATCTTATGTTCCAAGACAATAACTCTGAATTGCAGGGGTCAACAAGGAATTGTACATCATTACACCATCAGTTAAATGGAGGTGTAATGGAGGGTACACCCTGTTGTCTTTTCCCAGAAGTAGATGGCCTCTTGGGAGAAATAGTACCAGACTTGATGTAACAATCCACTGGGGTAAATTTAGTTTTTATTCTTCAGTGGAACTGAAGAGAAACTAAGATTTTGGATGACTGTTAGGAACCTAAGTTTACCCCACAGTAAGCCAAGGTTTTAAACGTTAAGCAGGAACAATTGATTGAAGGGTCCACATCAGATACCCTCCATTCGTTTCCATGAGATAATAAAAGAAGTGGGAGATCAGATTGGTCTACTCTTGGTGTCTGCCCACACTGACAGGCTTCCTCTGATTTCAGGCACTAAATGCAGGGGTCAGTTTTACTTAGAGGAGCCATCCCTCTCAGCTTCATTGTGCTCTCAGAACAGAAAGCATACTAAGTTCTGTAAAACGTGGATGAAACCCACTTTTTCTGTAAAATGCAAGAATTGCACCCATGAAGGCTAGTGACAGTTCCTCACTTTATCACATAGTAGAATAACAGCTAACATTTACTGAGCATTTCATGTGTCAGCCGCTGTTCTAAGAATGTTTTATGTATTAATTCCTTCAATCCTTCTATAATCCACAAGGTAGATACTACTATTATCCCAATTGTGTTCACATGCATTTGCTTTCCAGAATAACATATATTAAATATAAATGTAGTAAAAACTTTACTCTTTTAAATTTAGTATAATTGACCTATTGTATTATTTTTTCCATCTAAAATGAAAGATTTCCTCATTCATTAGGAAATTGCCTTCCTTCATGGGGAAAAAGAATGATAAACGGCTTCTTTCTGATGACTTTTTCAGAATATCAAGAACAAAAATTGATGAATTAAAATATGTGAAGTTTTTAAAAAATGCTGGTAAATTTCCAAGTTGTTGATTTGATTACAGCATGGTTTCATAATAGAAATGTTATCTCTGGCCACTCCTAAATATAAGTATGTAACGACCCCAACACTTTAGATTACAGTGATTCTAAATTTATACCAAGCCACAGTCCTAATAATCAATACCTGATTTGGATCTAAAACACCATACCTAGCCATATGTTAAAGTCTTTCTGTGTTTGTTCAAAACTGCCAACGCCAACTTAAATCAGACAACCAAAACAAATCTAAATGATGCACACACAGAACTAGTATGATCTTAAAATACTATTTTCAGTTGCTGATAAGTCACCATGACCTATTTGGATGTTCAATCACCTTCTCTTTACTAAATATATCTTGGTTGCCTCCTAAACCTTTGTTCTCATGAAATACATACTGATCTTTATGTGTAAGGAATTCAGTCTCCAAACAAATCAAACGTGGGCTAAAATAAACTAAACCCAGTATCGGCTTCCAAATGTCCATTTGTTGAGTTCTTAACAGTATTTTATGCTTAGTGAGTTTGGGAGTGGGCTCCAAGGGTATGAAAAGAAGTTTTAGAAAAACATACTCCTCAGTAAATTGGGAACCCCTTAGGAGGAAGTGTGGATTGCTGGGTGAGAAGAGCGTTGTTACCCGACTGTGCCAGCTGTGGGATGGTTAGGCCCCGTGCAGATTATCTCTATTTGTTGAATATAAGTGTAACGATCCCTGGAAATTCTATACATGTTAATGTTGGTAATGACCTCTTTACTATGTTGACCTACCTAGAAGAAGACAACATGGAAAGCGCAATTTGGTGGCATGGAAAATAGCTTTGTTCTCAGTAACCCATGTCTTGGCTGTTTGTGGAACAAGATTCCACCATTAGCTAATCTGAAGTAGAACTATTACACTTACTTCTTGGTTCATATATGGTAATGGACTATACTTTAGGTTACATTAAAACTTGGAATCATTGGCTACATCTGATTAATATGTAGCCCCATGTGAAGAATGAGATAACCAATGGGCCTACAGAGCTACCAAAACCTCCCTTTTCTAGTTTCATCCAGGTTTGCCAGGCTATGCATCGAAACCCCAACCAAATCTAAGAGGCAGTCCAGGCTGTCAGTATCAGAAATGAGGTCACGTCTGAGAGAGAACACTAAACAGATCTGCACTGATGTTCATCTTAAGCTGATTAAACTCTCTTGTAGGTGGATTCTTTATAGCAGCAACAAAAAGAGCCTTGCCTGAATTTTTGTCCCTGGCAGATGCTTACAGTAAAACTCCTTACTGCTTGTGACAGGCTACGTGCACCTTTGCACTAGGTGTTCGCTCTGCCTCAGCAGTTCCTACCCAGTTACCCACATGGCTTGCTCCCTCATTTCCTCCTGGTCTTCACTCAGATGTCATCGCCTTCTCAATGAAAGCTTTTCTGGAAACTCTTTTTTAAAATTGCAAGCACCCCCTAGATGTTCCCTACTCTCTTACTTTTTTTCCCCAGAGCACCCACCACCACCCACCTATTGTATATTGTAATTATTTTTTGTTCTGTCCATGTAGGATGTAAGAGCCATGAAGGCAAGACTTTTTATCTGTTTCATTACTGCTGAATCTCCACAATAGTGCTTGGTACCTGGTAGACAATATTTGCTCAATGTTGTTGAAAAAAGTAGCAAATTTTAATCAGTGCTTGTCCCGTGAACTAAACTGTGCCTTTCATCAGAAAAAAAAAATGATAATAAGAAGTATATCACTGTTGCAAAGACATAGCCACAGAGTAGAAAAATGTTCCATGTGGCTTTTGTAAACTATACAGATATTTGCACTGGGGCCAGCATTCAAAAGGAAAGCATATCTTGTGTTATGATCCTTATACAGGCAAAGTGAAAAATACTAGTCCTAGTGGCTCTTGCAGGCTCATCAGATGTTGAAAATGGAAACTGAAATTGGTAATGGAGAAGAGGCAGTTGATATTGGCGGAAAAAAAAATAACCAACTGAAACTGACAGAGAAGGACAATTGAGGAGGATCAGTTAGAGAGTGACATCTGCTGATATGTAGTTAGTTCTATCTCTTTGTTAGGAGCAATTCTCAAGAGGCCTGTGTAAGGAAACTGAAAATATATATATATATTTAATTAAGTAGAAAGGAACATTTCATGTAAATAATAAATATTTTACTTTGTTTCTTTCCCCCCCCCGTCTTTATTGAGATATAATTGACATAAAAGATTGTGTAAGTCTAAGGTGTGTAATGTAATGATTTGATATGGGTATTTAGTGCAAAATGATTAACACGATAAGGTTACTTAACACATCCATCACCTCACATAGTTATAAACCTTTTTTATGATGAGAACTTTTAAAATCTATTCTCTTAGTAACTTTTAAATATACAATATAGTATTGTTAACTATAGTCACCATGCTGTACATTATATCCCCGGAACTTATTCATCTTATAACTTGAAGTTTGTACCATTGACCACCCTCACCCATTTCCCCCACTCCCTAACCCCTGCCCCTTTTCTCTGTTTATATGAGTTTGGATTTTTTTAGATTCCACATGTAAGTGAGATCATATAGTATTTATCTTTCTCCATCTGACGTCACATATCATAATGCCCTCAAGGTTCATCCATGTCATCACAAATGGGAGGATTTCATTCTATTTATGGCTGAATAATATCCCATTGTGTATATATACCACAATTTTTTTCCATTCATCCATCAGTGGACACTTGGGTTATTTTCATATCTTGGCTGTTGTAAATTGTGCTGCAATGAACATGGGAATGCACATATCTCTTGGAGATACTGATTTCATTTCCTTCAGATATATACCCAGAAGTAGGATTGCTGGATCATATGGTAGTTCTATTTTTAAGTTTTTGAGGAAACTCCATAATGTTCTACATAGTGGCTGCACCAGTTTACAATCCCATCAACAGTGCACAAGTGTTCCCATGTCTCTATATCCTCACCAGTACCTATTATTGCTTAATTTTTTGATAATAGCCATTCTAACAAGTGTGAGGTGGTATCTCATTTCGGGTTGTTTTTTTTTTTTTTTTTTTTTTTGCGGTACGCAGGCCTCTCACTGTTGTGGCCTCTCCCTTTGCGGAGCACAGGCTCCGGAAGCGCAGGCTCAGCGGCCATGGCTCACGGGCCCAGCCACTCCGCGGCATGTGGGATCTTCCTGGACCGGGGCATGAACCCGCATCCCCTGCATCGGCAGGCGGACTCTCAACCACTGTGCCACCAGGGAAGCCCCTCATTTCGGTTTTAATTTGTATTTCTCTGATGATTAGTGATGTTGAGCACCTTTTCATGTACCTGTTGACCATTTGAATATCTTCTTTGGAAAAAATGTCTACTCAGATCCTTTGCCCATTTTTAATTGGATTGTTTGGGGTTTTTTTTGCTATTGCATGAGTTGCTTATATATTTTGGATATGAACTCATTATCAAATATGTTGTTTGCAAATATTTCTCCCATTCTGTAGGTTGCCTTTTCATTTTTGTTGATTGTTTCTTCGGCTGTGCAGAAGGCTTTTTAGTTTGATGTAGTTTCACTTGTTGATTTTTGCTTTTGTTGTGATGCTTTGGGTGTCATAACCGTAAAATCCTTGATAAGATTAATGTCAAGGAGCTTTTCCCTATGCTTTTTTTTTTTAAGATTTAATTTTATTTATTTTTGGCAGCGCTGAGTCTTCGTTCCTCTGCACGGGCTTTCTCTAGTTGTGGCGAGCAGGGGCTACTCCTCATTGCAGTGCAGGGGTTTCTCCTTGTGGTGGCTTCTCTTGTTGAGGAGCACAGGCTCTAGGCATGTGGGCTTCAGCAGTTGCGGCACGTGGGCTCAGTCGTTGTGGCACACAGGCTCTAGAGTGCAGGCTCAGTAGTTGTGTTGCACGGGCTTAGTTGCTCCGCGGCACATGGGATCTTCCCGGACCTGGAATCGAACCTGTGTCCCCTGCATTGACAGGCAGATTCTTATCCACTGCGCCACCAGGGAAGTCCCTATGCTTTGTTTTTAAAAGAAGTTCAGAAGAAGCAAGAGAAAGAGGGGATATCTGGTTTTTTAACTGATAAATATCAAAAGAGTAAGTATGCAATTATTCCTGCCTGGATAGAAAATAGTGATGAGGACCACCAATTTTTCAGCTTTCATCTCCACAGCAATTCCTATCGCCAACTATGATGCCAGGGGCACATCCCCTAAGCTGATACATAAGTAGAGTTTTATCATTTAACTAAAAGACTATATTGTACAAAACCAACACATTCAAAGGCTAAATAAAGATTTGGGGACCAGAAAACTGCAAATATTCTCTCTTTGCTGTGACATTTCATTTGTTTTAGTTCCAAACATGGTGTCAACAGTACATGAGAGCAGTAGTGGTCCTATGAAGAGACTGTGCTTGATTATCATAATACTATTTTTTTAAATGAGAGTTAGAGTGATTAAAATGTGTCGATTAATTTCCTCCTCTGTGACTGAATTTTACTCTTTACCGTGTGTTGAGTGACTGTTGTTAAGGTGCAATCAACTCATCAGCAGCACTTGACTAGAAAAGTTATTTTATTTTTTTAACGTCTTTATTGGAGTATAATTGCTTTACAATGGTGTGTTAGTTTCTGCTTTATAACAAAGTGAATCAGTTATACATATACACATGTTCCCATATCTCTTCCCTCTTGCATAACCCTCCCTCCCACCCTCCCTATCCCACCCCTCTAGGTGGTCACAAAGCACCTAGCTGATCTCCCTGTGCTATGTGGCTGCTTCCCACTAGCTATTCTACATTTGGTAGTGTATATATGTCCATTCCACTCTCTCACTTTGTCACAGCCTACCCTTCCCCCTCCCCACATCCTCAAGTCCATTCTCTAGTAGGTCTGCGTAGAAAAGTTATTAAAATTATTTTAAACTTTTTATAGCACAGTGTCCTACCAAGCATCCTATTGAAAAGGTTCATATTAATATATTTAATAAGCCTACATGAGGATTTAATAGCAATAATACTAGCATCAGGCCTTAGTAACTCCTCATCAAGTCACTTATTAAATGCCTTCAAAGTGCGACACTCTTGTATACTCTGTAAGGGATCCTTGTTTTCACACTTTGGTAAATTGTAGTCTCTCAGAGGTAAAAAGGTAATTTCTACAGATAAAGGTAGAAACCATGTCTAAACATAGGTCTTCCATAAGAGAGATGCAAATAAAGCAAATGGAAGCAATGGGAGGGAAAGATCACTTTTGAGGAAAGGCTTCAGAAAAGAAGAGTATGAGGAAATCTTGTCACTAGGGATACACAGGATGTGTTAGGAGATGATCGAGCAGTCTGCCTCGACTGATGGTAAATGGAAGATAAGTCTTGGTCTGTTGATGACATGTCATGAAGTTTGCCAGGAAAGTCTTGCCCTTTATCGAGTATGCAGGGAGGAGCTGTTGAAGATTCTTGAGTGGGTGGGGAGAACATGAATGGAGCTGGGCTTTTTGAATATTAATGCAAGAATAGTTTACAACATGGATGGAGACTGTAAACTGGAAGATGATTTAGTAGACTTTGAGAATAGTCCATGTGAGTTTAGGTAATGAGAGTTAGGGAAATGATAGGGGACATGGAGGGGAGGAAAAGATGCAGGTGATACTCCTTCTTAGCTGATGGACCTTGAAAGTAGGACATCAGACAACTCTGAAGCTTCAGGCTTGGATGCCGAAGAGGATAGTGGTGGCTTTAACAGGAATAGGGAACCAAGAGAAGGAGTAGGTTTGGGAGAAGATAATGAACTCTTCTATAAATAAGAGAACCAGAGGATACTCAAGTGGAGACAGTTTTTTCCTTTGTTTTATTGAGATATAATTGACTTATAGCACTGTATAAATTTAAGGTGTACAGCATAAAGACTTGGCTTACCTATATTATGAAATGTTTACCATAACTAGTTGAGTTAACATTCATCATCTCATTTTGATACAAGGGGAAAAAAGAGAAAATAAATCGTTTGGAGTTTTTAAGAGCAGTTTTTAAGTGATAGTTGAGAAGAGCATAGGTATGGTTTGTGGAGTTATTCATGTATATATGATAGTTGAAGCCATGGGCACAAATGAAGTTGGCGAGGGAGAAAAGTATAGAAATAAAGAAAAAGGATCAAGGACAAAATTTTGAGAAATTATACATTAGTGGAGGAGGAAAAGTAAGCAAATAAACAAACAATCCAAAGAAAACAAAACTAGGAAAGAAGACAGAAGGGAAGCACTTCTTAATTAAAGAATTTGATATCTCAGAGGATGTTTGGCAGATGTCTGTGGGGTATCTGGGAGCTCACGTTCCCTTCCCTAAGAACTAATCCTCTGCCAACACACAGAGGGTTTGGGCCTGACAGCTATGTTTGTACAATTTGACCTTGTTCTTCTGACCATGGTTGGTTTGACCTGAGTTCGATAACTGAGCAAAGCTGCACCAATCAGGTTTTCTCCCCTGGGAATTTGGAATTAAGAAATACAATGTTATTCTATTAAGGGCATGAACTGGGTGATCACAAAAACCTGTGCATGGGGTGGCCATCTTCTGTCACAGAAACAGAAAAGTGGAGGAAACCTGCCTTCTGAAAGAAACAAATGAAGTGACTTGCAGAAAATCAAAATGAGAACAGATGACCTGAGAGAGAGAGAGAGAGAAACTGAGAGTATGTTTATTTTCCCATGACAACTATTTTCTGTCTTATCCCTTTTCTTCAATCTTCTAGAACCATCCCCACACCTGCCTACCCCTGATGCAACTCCAGTATATTCCTACCGTCAAATCTACAAATCTTTTGGCATTTGGACCCATCTCTCCTTTCTTTCTTCCTCTCCTATCAAAATCCATTCCTCTAATTATGATTTAAATTCCTTCTCCTCTTCTTAGGGGTTTCATTTCTTCAGTTATACCCTTCCTCTTGTTCATCATCAAATTCTTGATTATCCCCAATATGTATAAACATGCTCCATTCTAACATTTAGAAAAAACCAAAGATTCTTATGCTATCCCTTTCCATCTGTAGTAATAATTCTCTGATCCCTTCACAGCAAACGTTCTTGAGAGAGATGTCTGCAGGTTAACTCTGATTTCCTATTCAATCTACTCGAGTCTGACTTCCACCCCCACCATGCCAATGAAAACTGCTAATCAATGTTGTCAACAGCCTCCATATTGCTGGACCCAATGGATGTTCCTTGGACCTCATCCTACTCCAACTTTTAGCAGTTTTCAACACAGTTGGTCAGGCTCAACTTCTTGAAAACAAAATCTCTTCTATTGGCTGGTCTGTTTCCTAATTCTCTAACCACTGCTGTTCAGTGACCTTCAGGGGTTTTTCCTCCTCTAGTGCCCTCTAAAAACTGGGCTCTGTTCTCTGCTTTCTTCTCTGTGAACTCACCTTCTTGGTAATCTCAGTCATTCTCATAGCTTTAAATACTAAAAATGGTAACAAATTCCCAAATTAATCTATTTAGCCTAGACATTTCCTCCAGAATCTGTATTCAGATATTCATTTGTCTGTATGACATGTCAAGTCTCCGTGAATATCTGAAATTAATGTATCTGAAGTAAAACTAAACTCTCAATTTCTATAAACCCGCTTTCCTCCCCTCACTATTAAAAAGAAATTCTATCTACTTTTTCCCACTTCAGTAAATGGTATCACCATTCACCCAGTTATTGTAAACAAGACAACCCAGGCAATATTCTTGATTTTTCACTCTCCTTCCCTCCCCAACTCTGACCTATCAGCTGGTCCTCTTATATGCTCCTCATGAATAGATGAGTAGTCCATCCACTTCTCTCCATCTCCTCTGCTACTACATTAAACCAAACTGCCATCATCTCTTACGAGCTATTGCTACAGCCGCCAACTGATCTTCTACCTTCTACTCTTGCCTTCTTTCATGTATTTTCTGCTCATCAGTCAGGGTAAACCTGGAAATACATTGGACCTTGTTGTTTCCTGCTTAAATCAGTTCAATGCCTTCCAATTAGTTTGCAATGAGATCCAAATTCCTTTAAATATTTAAAAGACATGGCCTGCTCTGGCTTCTGCCTCCTTCTCCAACCTTACCTCCCTCTATCCTCCCCCTCACCCTTTAAGTTCCAGCCACAGTGGCCTCCTTTCACTTCCCCCAAAACACCACTGCAGGGCCTGCACATAGATGTATCCTCAGCCTAAAACACTCCTTCCACAGGCCCACTCCTCAGTTGCCCTGAGTGGCTCTCTCACATTCTTCAGATCTCAGTTTAAATGCCATGTCTTCAGAGTATCCTTTCTGAGTCCTTGCCTATCACTAATAACCTATAATAATGTATCATTAGATCAGTTTGTTTCATCTGTAATGCTCATTATATGGTGTAAATACACATTTGTTTACCTGTTTATGTAAGTCTTCATAAAGTCTCTCAAGGCAGAGACCTTGTCTCTTCTGTTTACTACTTGGTCACTGAACACCTAGGAGTGCCTGGAATATAGCAGGTGCCCGAGAATTATTTGTTAAAACTTTATTGGTTACTTATAGCATCCTAGTTCCTGATGCTAATCCTTGTGCAGCCCTATTATACTTTCTGTGAGAGAGTTTCTTTGGTCTTATATTACCCTCCCCCTTGCTGTTTCAATCATTTGAATAGGTTTCTGTTCTTATAGGTAAATGATCACTAATTGATAAAGTTTTTAAAAGGATGTGGTGATCAGAAATGTCAAAAGCTGTTAGATGGGGAAGAAGGTTAAGGGCTAAGCAAAGTCATTGGATCTCATCACTGGAAATCTTCACACAAATAGTGTCCATAAAATGTGGCTCTGTGGAAGCCAGGGTACAGTGGGGTTGATGAGAAGGGTGAGAAGATAAATGCAAGTAATGTAGAATTCTCTTTTTGAGAAATTTGACAGTAAACATAAGGCATGAAGTAAAATGGGATCTTGGAGTTCATCAGAGTCCAAGAAAGTATATGTTGCTTTAGTTTAAAAAGAATAGGGAAGAAGCATCTACTGATACGCCAATAGAAGCCAAAAGAGAAAAAAAAATGAAGTTGGACTGAGGAGGATTAATAGATTTAGTTTCCATGAGGCAGCAGAGGATTTGATCGAGAGCACAAGTTTGACAAAATGGGACAATGTTTCCCCCTCCATTTATAGGAAGAAGGGAAGTTAAGAGAGTGAAGGTAAAGAAAAAAACTTATGTAGAGCAAAGGAAGTTGAGCATGGCCGTTTGAGGAGGTAGCAATGTCATCTACAACTGGTTGTCAAGGGGAATCTCTGGAAAGACTTTAACAGACCACACCTCCATCCCTTTACTCCATTACCTCCCTACCCAAGATGGTAGATGCTCTCCACTGCAACTGCCACAGAGACTCACTGCTGCTGAGGGCCACAGTGGTTGGTGGGCATGTGTCTTCTTTCTTAGGTGGGGTGGAACAGAAAAGAAGCCTGCAATCACTGAGGAGAGGGGTAGTCAGAAGGGAATACTGGGGTTTGAAGAGCTCTGACATCATGAGGAATACGACAAGGACATAGAACCAAACATATATCTCATCAGGCATTCCTGGGGCCCTTCTAAAAATACAGATTTCAGCCTCATTCCCTAGAGAGTCTAATTCAGCAGGTCTGGGAGCAGGAGAGGTAGGATTGTATAGTTTTTAACAAGTTCCCCACGTGATGTTTATGATTTGGCAAATTTGGGAAACAGTGGATTAGAAATGAATAAAAGTTCACTAAATTTAATTGCAGGCCCCAAATATTTTCTCAGTGTTTAGCCAAATGCAAAGAGATGTTGATAACTGACATCAATTCGTGGAAATTACCCAAAGAAAACAGTTTTCAGTGGATTGGTATCTAATTCTGTGGTTCCAAATAATCTGCAGCGATATTTAAAATGTGTATTTCTTTTTTTTTTTAGCACCAGAATCTCAATTAATATTTATTTCCACATAGTCTGTGTTCAGGGCCTAGATCTTCCGGTACGCGGGCCTCTCACTGTTGTGACCTCTCCCGATGCGGAGCACAGGCTCCGGACGTGCAGGCTCAGCGGCCATGGCTCACGGGCCCAGTCGCTCTGCGGCATGTGGGATCTTCCCGGACCGGGGCACGAACCTGCGTCCCCTGCATCGGCAGGCAGATTCTCAACCACTGCGCCACCAGGGAAGACTTTTTTTTTTTTTTTTTAAACCTCTTTATTGGAGTATAATTGCTTTACGATGGTGTGTTAGTTTCTGCTTTACAACAAAGTGAATCGGTTATACATATACATATGTTCCCATATGGATATTTCTTTATAGAGAATTTCATTGAGGAAAAGGTAAATGGAATGGACCAGCTAACAGTTATTATTCATAATATAATAAGTCAGATGTTTTAAAGCCTGTTCTGCTTCTAGTTTGCTTACCTCCCAAATTAATAAGCTAAACATAATAAAAATCTAAGAATGTAACTTGATCTTACCCATTCCTAACATTCTTAAAGGAGGTCTTTAGCCCAATAGCACTAGAGCTGCTGAGAGCAGATTCAGATCCATTTAAAATATTTTTTCCATTCCCTCCTAGAAAGAGTTATTTGTACTGATATACAACAGTTGGGCCCCAGACCACTTACTGGGACCACAGGGCCTCACTAATTTGTACCAGTTTTCCTCTATTCTAGTTGGTCCTGACCATCAGGTATAAATTAGCGCTAAATCAATATTAGCTGATACTTCCCCAGGTGTGGGAAGTATGGAAACTCGATCACATGAGCAAACACAGCCCTTCTTGGCTACATTTAAAATAACGTGGTTATTATTACACTGTATGGGGAAAAGGCTTTTTTTCTTCTTTTAAAGAAATCTTATGCCACCTTAATTTGCATTAGCTTGATAGACTGATATCAATAGTCGGAATCAGGGCTTCCCTGGTGGTGCAGTGGTTGAGAGTCCGCCTGCCGATGCAGGGGACGTGGGTTCGTGCCCTGCTCTGGGAAGATCCCACATGCCGCGGAGTGGCTGGGCCCGTGAGCCATGGCCGCTGAGCCTGCGCGTCCGGAGCCTGTGCTTCGCAACGGGAGAGGCCCCAACAGTGAGAGGCCCGCCACGTACCACAAAAAAAAAAAAAAAAAAATAGTCGGAATCAATTTTCAATTGTTATAGTTTCCCTAACACCCTTCACACTTCCTTCATTCTTTCAGGGAGGCTTCTTCTGCCTTCCTATTTCTTCCCACCTTCAGCCATGCCCTATATCCCACACCATTTTTCCTTTCTAGTACTACTTACTCATCGGGTTGAGTAGAGAAGCCAAAGGTGACTTAGTTTACATACCTGCTTTAATGGCTCACCTTGGGTGGAGCAATGTCTTAAATAAACTTCAGTCTTGCCACAGCACCATTACTCAGTAAGGTATTTATACAAGTGTCATTTAATCACATGAAAATAAACAAGGCACTTAAACTTGTTATTGAGAAAGAAGCTTTAGGCTTTAGCTGCCCACTCTCCTTACTCAAGGGCCAATCTCACCTCACTTATTCTTAGAAAACTTTTAAGCAGTTTTCCTTAAAGAAAATCAGGCAGAGCAAAGTACTGTGAGTCAGGTTTAACCTACCCTTACCTTTGAAAGAAATGGTTCCTTTGTTAATTATCAATAACAAGGAATCTTGTCATTTCTCTCAATATTTCCAAGTCATAGCTACTCATAGCAGAGCTATGCATTCAATGCATTCATAAATATTGAAAGCATATATGTTCAGTATTTAACCATAGATGAAAACAGAAACAAATATTCAACATTCCAAAGAAATGGTGTGACTCTACATGATTTTTTATCTTCTATATCCTGAATTGTATAGAAATATCATAGTATTTTTAAAGCACTTTCATAAATATGACCTTTTTGCTTGTAATAATTCTGTGAAGTAGTTATACTATTTCCATTTTATAGATGGGAAAATTGAGGCTTGAAGCCTTGGCCAGGGTCACAGCACATGAGAGATTCAGAGCTGGGAATCAGCTCTCCCGACTCCAGGCCCAGTGTTTTTCCCTCTCTATAAAAATTGCCAGGCTTCCCTGGTGGCGCAGTGGTTGAGAGTCCGCCTGCCGATGCAGGGGACGTGGGTTTGTGCCCCGGTCTGGGAAGATCCAACATGCCCGGAGCGGCTGGGCCCTTGAGCCATGGCCACTGAGCCTGCGTTCCCGGAGCCTGTGCTCCGCAACAGGAGAGGCCACAACAGTGAGAGGCCCGTGTACCGCAAAAAAAAAAAAAAAAAAAAAATTGCCTTTATAGCAGGAGAGTCAGGGATATGTTCACTCAGTAATATAGAAGT
The DNA here is from genome assembly GCF_026419965.1 of Kogia breviceps. Classification (NCBI taxonomy): domain Eukaryota; kingdom Metazoa; phylum Chordata; class Mammalia; order Artiodactyla; family Physeteridae; genus Kogia; species Kogia breviceps. The sequence goes on along the minus strand of NC_081318.1, from coordinate 61,983,569 downwards.
ATAGATCTTTTCCACCCCTGGTCTTTGAAGGACCTATGAGCTGATAGTGTATGTGAGAGAGGACATTTCCTGCCTGAGAGATTGATTACTTACATTCAGAGCAACCTGATGTTGCACTCTGAGAGGAGAAGGACCTGTCTAAAATGTCCTAATTGCTTTAAACATCCAGAGTTTCCAATAGGAAGACAGGGTGTGGTAATTATATATCTTGCTTTTGGCTTATCTTCTCCATATCCTCACCCTCACAGATGTCTTTCAAACATTGGTAATTACAGCTTTCAGAGCCAAAGCCTACAAACTCAAAATCCACACAGATGACATACTAAAATCTACTCAAATATGTAAGACTGAAGAAAGTTTCAGTGCTACTGGACTCACATTAAAAGAAAACTGCTTACAAAAGAGGTAGCCTTTATTTCTATGTCACTACTGCATAGATGTGTAATGGTTTCTTATTGATCTGTGAGGGTGCATATTAACTCATTTGCCTCTAAATGTGTTCAGTAACTTAAGAATAAAGTACACATGCAGATGACAAGACCTTATGATTAAAAGCAAATAGTCTGACATTGGAAAATGGATCCAAATTAATGAAACTAACTTGAAACAATGAAGGAACTGCTTCTAAGCAAGAGGAAGAATCAGTATCAAGAAATAAATACAACACAGGAAAGCAGTTGTCCTTGTCATGCTGGCCTATAAATGGAACCTGAGTTAATACATCATAATCTCTAAAGAATTCAACAAGTTCTTGCTATAGTGGCAGTGAGATAATATATAAAGTATGGTGGAATTTCCCACCATCTGTATCACTGGAGAGACCAATGGTAATATAGCCTGTATAACTTGGTGTCCCAAAATTTAGGAGGGTCTGAATGTTTAAAGAATTATGAAAGTAGACTCTAGAAAAAGTCAAACTAGTTCAGAAGACTTAATAGTGATCTTCAGGTTTATTTAGTGCCATAAATAAGGTGTGTGCATTTCCTTTTTTTAATTGTAGAAAGAATGCAAGGAACTCTTACAGATTTGAGAAAGACAGGGTAAGTAAAAGGAACTAGCATATGTTCAGCATCTACATTGTGCAGGGCACTCTATGTACATCATCTCATGGAATCTTCCAGCTAAACCCTGCAGTGGAATCCTCATTAAAACTGAGAATAAGAGAGAGTAATAAACTCAAAGATCAGAGGTCTTTATCTGGTAGTTGGTCCTAGGGTCTATGTACCTTCAAAGCCTATACTCCTGACACCAAGTCTCTGTAATACTACAGTGGGTAAGGTTATGGATCTTCTTCCCTCATTAAATTCAAGATAGTTTCTAGAAAGGTATATCTGGGACAGTGATATATTCCTATCTAGAAATAGGAAAATGGACTAAATTCCTCTGAGGTTGCTTTTAGCCCTGTAATTTGAGATTAAAATTCAGATCAATAGAGATTTAGTCCAAGGCTTTTATTGAGCACATTATTATAATTTTTTAATCATTAAGGATCTAAAACCTATAACATGAGTAAGACTTTAGGAATTTATATTTAAAGTTTTTCCACCTACTTACATGTCCAACAATAAGGAATTGGTCCAATAATTAGAGTATAACCATACAATGGAATTCTATGTTAGAATTATGTAGAGGAAATTTTAATGATTATAAGAAAATGTTTTGATATACTATTATCAAAAGAATTTTAAAAATTCAGAAAAACCAAACCAAGCTATAAAGTATGTTTCCAATTGAATTTAAATATATCTTTACATATGCATGGATAAAAGCAACTGGGAGAATATATACCAAAATATTAACAGTGGTTCTGTGGGCACTGGCATAACCAATGGCTTTTATTTTCGTATCTGGGTTTCTCTACATTTTTCTAAATGTAGAAAAAAATAGGTCTTACGCATATTCCTAGAAAGAATGCTCTACACACCACACATGTGCCTGTGCACAGACACCCGCAAACAGAATTTTCTGCAAATGTTTTAAAACTTCGAAATAAAATAACAATATATTATGAACGCAATTACGTATAGGATAAGGGAAATTTATTAAATAGCATCAAGCCCATTGGCGGCAGCAAACTGTGTACCCATTACTGAAAATAAAATTGGCCCTTCAAGTCATTTCTTATTATGCTAAAATTATTATATAGGACTACCAGAGTTTAGTTCCCTGCCTAAAATCCTTTACTCAGAAGGCACACAGAAAACACACAGCTAAGCATATGGTACCGTGTGTGTAAAATGGAGATAATAATCACACCTAGCTCACAGGGTTCTCAAAAGAGTTCAATAAAATAATACTTTTAAAGCTCCTAGCACAGTGCCTGGCACATAGGAAGCACTCAATAAATGCTGGCTATCTTGGTTATTGTGTTCTACTGAGAAGCTGAAGAACAGAAGAATTCTACAGAGGAAGATGGTTGTTGATCTAAGAAGTTCATATCTGTCAGCTGGCACACATACTTCATTGAAAAATAACCTTACAATTAATGTAGGTTGTGTCCAAAGGAACCTCTGGCACATTGTAATTGCGTAGTACATTTCATTCACCACACTTATCAAAGTTTTAATGAGTAATGAAAACAGGAAATGAAGCCATGAGATAATTTCATTTTTCCTTAATCATTCCGCTTATGTTTATATTACCAAAAATGACTGAAATATAAAGAAAATATTAGCACTTGATAACTACACTGTTATTTGAATCTGCACTTACAATTTCTATTTGTGATTAAAAACAGCTTTGAATTTAGATACATCCTTTATTATATAATACAAACAAAAAGGCATCTAAAATTCTTTTTTGAAAATATCATCGTCCATTTGGAAACTATCTTAGTTCAGGCTGCTGTAACAAAAATACCATAGACTGGGTGGCTTAAAAAAACAAACATTTCTCACAGTTCTGGAGGCAGGGAAGTCCAAGATCAGGGTGCCTGCAGATTTGGTGTCTTGGTGAGGCCCTGCTTCCTGGTTTGTAGAGAGCTGTCTTCTCACTGTTTCCTCACAGTGTGAAAGGGCCCAGAAATCTCCCTGGGGTCCCTTTTATAAGGGCACTAGGGCCATTCTTGAGAGCTTCACCCTCATGACCTAATAACCTCCCAAAGGTCCTACCCCCTAATACTGTCACATTGGGGGTTAGGATTTCAACATGTGAATTTTGCCAAGACGCAAACATTCAGTCTGTAGCAGACACACACACACTTGCTTAAATGTGTTTTAATCATCTGTGTTAGATAAAATTGGAATGGTTAAACGTCCCACAGTTTTTAAGGGAAATCATTTTAGTCGGAGTCACATTTCTAGATGAAGACACATTAACCCAATGATTTCAAAGAATATGGCTTGGGTCTGGTATCACATTTCAAGACCAAGAATTAGAACCTCAGTTACTTACTAAGTGAAAGATACTACGATTATAATTGATAAGAAAACGGCTCAGAAATATGAGTGGGATTTTAAACAACTAACTTTGTTTGTCTCCCACTCTGATTGAATCCAGAAGTATTTATTTAGGGGAGCAAAAAATCCAGATGACTTGGAGGCAAATGTTTCTGTTCGTTGAAGAATAAGGATGTCTTTTGCCAAATGAAGCCATTTCCAAAACGCAATTAAGGACTATGACTCACATACCAATCCTGCCCCTTCCTATCTCAGCCCTCATTCTCTGACCATCTTCTCTGAATTCCCTTGCAGAATTCCCTTCAGGACCATTGCTAATTAATGCCTTATGGAATCCACCTTTCTCATAACTATTGAGGCTTTTTCCAGGTTTTCAGAAAAAAAGTTTGCCCTGGGTGATATACAGAAATCTTTGCTCAGCCTCAACCAGCTTGTTTTCTAGCTAACAGGTTTATTTGTGGCCCCAGGGGGCAGGATAGTGAGAGAGGGGGCTCAAAAAACCATTACCTTTCAGTACACAGCTAGGTAAACTAATTCCACCAAAGATCACAGGTTTCTATATTTCCTTGAATATGCTTTTTTTAAAAAAACTTCATCAAAATTTCATGTTTTAAATATTTTTAATATTTCTATTTCTATTTCTCTCGTGCTTGAAAGATAATCATTTTAAAGCAAGAAAAGGAGCAGACAAGGTAAAACTCAAAGAGGAAAGGCTGGGAACTGATACAAAGTTGTAAGACAGTTCCCTCACTGTCTCCCACTCAGAACGAATTCATATTTGACTGGCTAGTGGCTCTACATTTATATTCCAGGCAAATTACTTTTGTGCATGAATAGGGACTGCTTCTTTCTCTCCGCAAGGGGAAACTACATGGTTCTAGATTTGGATACTAGAAAGCAGCTGCCAACATGGGGCAGAACAATTTAAAAGAAGATGGAATGTGGACTTTGATTTTAGAAAGTGTAGAAGAGAATAGATATCTTAGGCAACTGAAAGAACATATTTGGATCTGTAAGATTAAAAGAGCCTTGAACGAGACTGTACTTTGTGTTGGACAGACTTCCTTAGACAAGAAAGTACCCACCTGAATGCTGAGGGACAAATCAGTTAAGTGGCCTAAGTTTCACTGTCTTTAACTATAAAATCTGGTGATTAAACTGGCCAAGCAGAAGATATGATAAACACAGATAGGAATAAATCTACATTTTCCAAGCCTGATGAATTTTCAAAAACTAAGTGACTAACTGAAATCTTGAAGATGAAAGAACCCAGACATGCTTCTTGAAGTAAAAAGGGGTCTAACTAAAAATTCTGTTGTCTCTGAGGATACATTACAAAGAGATAAAGAGACTCAAGACCACATGGATGGCCTCTGCTTCCACTCTGAGACCATAAAGTTCGGTCTAGAAAATGAGTATTCTCTATAGAAACATAAATGTTAAAATATGAACATTTTGCTTTGATTTCAATCCAAAAAATAAACAAGTTAAATGTCAAAGATATCTATTCTAATTTTAACTTCTCTGTACATAACCTAATATGTAGTAGGCGCTAAAAATCTGTTCATGGTATGTGACTGAATATTCTTTATGCAATGTGTAGGTTTAAATAAATGCCAAAGTTCATTAGTAAGATACTTTTTCACATTTTAAAATCTCTGAAATTGGATCAAATTTGAAATTAATGCTATATGATAGTTTAATTGGCAGCATCTTTTTTCTTAGTATCACTTTAAAAAATGATACAACTTAACAATAGATAGTGTCTTAGATTTGATGAAATACAATATTCAATACAGTTTAAAAATCAAAACTCCCATCTAGGGACTTCATAGATGTCTTAGTATTTGAGAGTTATCTTAAGAGTAAGCTGGAAAATTCCTAAAAAAAAAAAAAAAAAAAAAAAAAAAGGTGTCCTGAGAAAATCTGTTCTTGGGAGCAGAGATGACATGCATGGTCAGGGGGAGGTAGATGGACAAAGAAAATGAGCCTAATGTTGACATCAGTGATTTAGGTCAGGCATCAAACTCCTGCCCCTTTCCCTAAGCTTCCAAAACTGGGTCTAGTCAATGTCAGTCCCTTTGCATTGTGCTGTCAATCACTGGTACACTGGAATCCACAGAAAAGGTTCATATAGACTAATAGCGGAATAGTAGGTAGGTAGGTGTAATGTAGGTAGTATGTGTAATGTATTTTCTAGGTATTTATCCAAGGTTTGGCTGTAGAAGGTGTCTTTTACTTTTAAAAGATTCAAATCTCATGAGTCATATAAAGTAAATGTGTTTTTAATAACTTAATTACAACATTTTTTCACCCTTTTTAGATCAGCTCAAAACAGCATCAGTTCTTGCATAAGGGCTTCAGAGATCTTAGGTTAAAGGAACAAAGAAGTCAGTATTATTGACTATTAAAACCAACAACTTATTGTTTAAAAAAAAGATGAATATATACATATATATAGCTATGTAGATAAGGCAGTAGGAGGGTGTGTCAAAATTGGTTACTTCTAAATAAAAACTATCGGTTTCTTTTTTCTCATTGTATTTTTAAACTTCACCATAGTAAACATGCGTTTGAATTTGCAGTAATTAAAAATAAGCAATAAGAGTTTTCTTTTTTTACAATTAAACCCTGGGTACGATGAAATACAACTGGAATCTTCAGGGGTGCATCTTCAAGGTTGCGTTTGCTTAATAATTTGTTGCAAGAAAGTTACAGGCACCATCCAGTCCAGCCACAAAGTACATTTTAAAGTTAGTTACACATGAGACAGTGAGGGCTCTCAAGCTGATGCAGAAGGAATAATTCTGCCTTCTGTCTTAACAGAGATGGAGAAAAAAGAATTCTGCCTTCCATCATGATAGAGACGGAGACTTCTGCATGTTTCTGTGCATTGATATTTTATGTGTACCCACTCAATTTGCTTTCTCTGGCCAGAACACAGCAAGGAGAAGTTCACTTAACAGCATACATTTCTTGATCTGGATTTTGTTCAAAATGCTGGCTCTGGTGAGACTTTTATTTGGATGTTACCTCAATCCCTTAAAGCATAAAAACCTTTCAGTACAGGTCTTTCTCCTACTGTAATCACATTTGTGCCAAATTAAAAATATTGCTAAGCACTACTTGAAAATAAATGATGCAATAAACTTCATCTTTTGCTTAGCTGTTAGCACAATATTAGGATGTTGTGCTTCCTTGACCATGTATTTGGTAGAAAATTATATTTCTGCTGTTTAAATTACTCAAAAAAGTCAGTATTATTCAGGTCCTTTGTTTCTTCAAATCATGTTAACATGTATTGACATATATAGTTCTTTCTTCTTTTATCTTAGGTGTATATAATTTTATCAGCTTTGCAGGAAAAACAGATACCCTCAGGGTCTTAACTGGTATTTGAGGAGATAAGCTCACTTTTAGCTCGTGCCTAATAACATTACATTATTGTTTAGAAAGAGATAGCAGGCTATGTCTTATAAATTTTAATATACTCTTTCTGTCATCAAATAACAACTGAGTTATCCTACTGATAAACCATAGAACTCATACTGAACTGTGGATGATGTCTATTCACTCTATTTTTGCCAACTAAGAGTACAGAAAAATATTATGCAATGGCCAGCATCCCAGTGACTTTAGGAACCTGTATACAGTTAGCGCCTCTTCACATATTGTTCATGGAGCATTTTTTCCAATGATTTCAGAAGGAGAACAAAAAGGGAATGGAAAGGATAATTAACTGAATATTTGTTAAATTGGGCAATGGAACATCTCTAAGCCTCAGTTTCCTCCCTGGTAAAATAAAGATGATAGTTCCTTTCTCACAGGGTGGCTGTGACTGTTAAGTAGGATGGTGTAATTAGATGAAACCAGTTTGTAAAGCACTATGTTGGTTATTATTATTGCATAAATATGAGCATTGAGCACATTAGGAAAGACCTTATTAAATGGGGTGCTTTAGCACCCAGGGGAGCCATTACCTGGGGAGTTAGAGAAGGGACAGGTTGAACACTGTTGATGGTAGCACTGCAAAAGCCACTCCCCAAATTTCCTGGTTTGCGGTGACATTCAGCTCATTCAAGATAAAGGGGCAAGGGGCTCCCCTGGTGGCGCAGTGGTTGAGAGTCCGCCTGCCGATGCAGGGGACACGGATTCGTGCGCCGGTCCGAGAGGATCCCACATGCCGCGGAGCGGCTGGGCCCGTGAGCCATGGCCTCTGAGCCTGCGCTTCCGGAGCCTGTGCTCCGCGATGGGAAAGGCCACACAACAGTGAGAGCCCCACGTACCGCAAAAAAAAAAAAAAGGTAAAGGGGCCATACTGCCCCTCTCATAGCAACAGAATTCCACTTTTGGCAAAGATGTCTGATATGGTGACTGGTGTCGTCCACTTTAATATCAGGAAACGTGGGAGTATTAATGGAAAGGAGGTTAGCATTCTCTTGAGGGAGTTCAAGGAAGCTTTTCCAACGGGGAATTGAGATATCTGGGCAGCAAACTATGACTTAAACAGCTAATGGGCATTAATTAAATATACAACAAGGAAAGCTGGTCAGGTGAAATACAGATAAACTCTTCCTGTCTCTACAAACACACCTAAGTCCTGTTAACACAGTAGCTCCACACCCCAAGTAAGAGAGTTAAAGATAACGGACTAGATGACGCCAGTGTCCTGGGGACAGGAAGATGCCTGGTGGCTGAAGAGATGTGCTCTGTTTGCCGTAAGCAGAGATTCTACCACCACCATCATCTTATTTTGCAACAACGGAGACAAACAAAGAGGATTTCCCTGAACAGCCTGAGTGACAAAGAAATGAGGCAAATTATTGAGAAACTGATGGACGTTCATCGAAGGGCAACAAATCTGATTTCTCAGCCTGAAGGGACTGCCTTCAGAGGGAAGATGAAAGAGACAAGTCTCCCAGCGTGACCACTGGCTCTAACAGGGACTGGCTCATCAGCCACAAGGACTTGAAGGGTGTAAATAGCGGGGACGGGGAGAAATTATTTAGTGTGGTCCAAGGGGATGGCAGGAGTAGTGATGGGAATGAAAGTCGAAACAAAGATAATTTAGGCGGCTGAGCAAGTCTCATACCCTAATGGAGAGATCTATTATAGACTGTGCTACCCTGTCCCCCAGGAGGGATGGAGGCCCTGTCACTTGTGCCATTTGCAATTGGAAAAGCCACTAAAACGTAGATCAGCCTATTGGAGAGGGAAAAAACCACCACATGCCCTCAGAGAATCGGTGGGATGACTTAATAGGTCTTTTCCATCTCAAATTACTGCAATGTGGCTTGTGTGCATGGGGACCTGAGTTGCTAGAATAATTTTCCATCATCTGGGCTTCTTTTCTGTTACTACAGGGCCCCAGTGAAGAGATGATAATAGGTCATGGAGAGCAGTTTCTGCATTATAAATAGAAGCCTAAGTGCGCTGATGATTTAGTGTGACGGCAGAACTGAGTAGGTTAAGTTTCACATTGTGATGTCAGTGTAAATAAATACATACACATACTGATTGAGACAAACAAAACAACATCCATGTACTGATTGAGACCCAACACAAAGGAAAGGAGCTTTGCCACATTCGGATGTTTAGCTGCCTACATGAAAGTTCAAGTAGTTTATCCTCTAATCTAGGAGAATAAACATCTGAATACTTAAACGCTATCTTAAAAAAAAAAGATTATTTGCTCTTCAAAAACTATTAAGAAACAGTTACTGTGTAGGAAGTTTAGAACTCACGTTTTGAACATATTTCTGTCTGTCTACAGCTGCAGTTGTATCAGCAACTGACACATTCTGAAACTTGCGCTGGCCCAGAAGGGCACACGTGGTCATGAGGCAGTGCCAACCTGGGTAACAACTGCAAGTGCAAGGGATGGGCACAGCTTGGTCAGATGGAAACTGGGGCAGGCAGAGAAGGGCCGGTGTGACCGTGATTGCTAGAAGGAGCACAGCTGTGACCATCACAACCCCTCCCAGCCAGAAGATAACACAGATGCAGGGGGACAAAAATGGTCACAGGGTGACAGGAGGGAGAGGCAGTGAGAAAGAAAGCAAAAAAAATCTAGGAGGGGGGAAACCCACAGATGTAAGCTCCTCGCAGGTGGAGAATATCACGGTTCCTGATAAAAATATTGTATGTGGTTGGGCGTAAGTTAAACTTGGCGTTCTGGAACACTGAAGTTTGCTACAAACAAATTCAGGGTTTGACTTACACCCGAGAGATATAGGTCAACCCTCAACCTGCTGCTCTCAGCAGCTGTAGCCAATGGGAGACAGAGCTACCCAGCATACCAGTTTAAGCTGCTGCTAATAGATGGAAATCAGCCTAACCCCATTTCCTGCCTCTCTGCTGTCCTTACTTGTCTATTCATGGCCAATTTAGGCACAGGCTGAGCTGTTGGCTTGTTGTAACTGCTGGGAAACTGATGAGGTAGAATCTGATGCTGGCATATTCCCTTCTTATCTAGGTGAAAGATCTGTTTTTAAGCCCTTAAAAGGAGGACTGTGTAAAAATGCAGTACTCCCTCATTAGCCTAAGGGCTATCCTAAATTCATAGATTTTCCTGATCTTTCACTCCAGGGAAGCTTTAGAGATGCTTAGACAGAGGGAAATCCACAATGGAAGGCTCTTTCAGAAAGGCTACAGCAGAGGTTAAATGACTTGCCCAAGGTTACGCAGAAGGGTGACGATAAAGGCAGAAAGAGAACCAAGAGTGGTCTGAGAAGAATGGGGGAAATTATCAAATTAAATCTGGAGAAAGAACATCGTCACTGATCCTCACGGTTAAAGATCTGTTGGAAATCCCAGTTCACTAACATGTTGCTTTATCCCGTACGTTCAGACTCTTAACTTAAGAGTGAGTTCAGATATTTTCCTATGCTCAAGTTTTTAAAACTGTCCAACCTATTCTCCTCAACAAAAGTGACAGTAGATCAAGCTAAGTCTGGTCATGTAGCTTCAACTGTTTACTCACTAAGGCCTATAGCCAAGAGCCGATGGAGTTGAATTAGAGGTTGAATTTTAGAAGAACAAGCTTTATGCTAAATGTTCTGTTTTAACTACATATCTTTATGCAGCGTTTTATGCCTTGTTTCTTTGTTTCCCCTGGATTACAGACCAATTGGGCCAAACTAGAACTTTAGAAGCAGAGAATTCCATAACTCAGAATCTTTGATTCACATCGTTTGCTAATTTTCTCTTCATTACCTTAAGGGAGCAATGAAACCCTGCAACTACTTTGCCTACTGCTTAAGCTTCCAGAGGATATTCCTGACTGAAAGTGGTCCAAGTTCTGAAATAAGAGATTCCTTCATGTCCTTTGTGTTTAAATAAACAAAATTAGGCTAAAGAATATTTGGAAAGCATTTAAAAGAAAATAAAAGTCACCCATAAAATTGCTAGCCAGTAACAACCACAAGAACATTTTTGTGCTTCCTCCTTATTTCTACACACACGTATACTTTCCAAAATTTGTCATAAATGTTTCCAAGGTTTTTTCATATTTTGCCAAATTGCCAGAAAGATTAAATCAATTTATAATCCATTTTCAATGAGTAATTTTTTTAATGCAAACAAACTTTAAAATTGCAAGTTGAACAATGATACCTCACTGCCACGTTTGTTTTCTTGCATCTGCCTCACTCCTGAGGCTCACCATTTCCCCCCATGATTGTGGCCAATATTAGTGGACCTTGTATTTGATTCCTCAACAACAGTGTGGTTTCTGGAATTGACCCTAGTGCCAGGAATGGGTCTAGATTAACACAAACCAAGCATGGTAATACAATCTCTCTTGCTAGTGAATGGTTCAAAATCAGAACATGGCATCCTCTGACAGCAGGATTGATCCAGCTTGGTCCTAAAGTGACTCAGTGAAGCTAAAGAGAAGAACTTGTATTTTTTTTTGATAAATTTATTTATTTTTATTTATTTTATTTTTGGCTGCATTGGGTCTTCATTGCTGCGCATGGGCTTTCTCTAGCTGTGGTGAGTGGGGGCTACTCTTCATTGTGGTGCACGGGCTTCTCATTGCGGTGGCTTCTCTTGCTGCAGAGCATGGGCTCTAGGCGCATGGGCTTCAGTAGTTGTGGCTCGTGGGCTCTAGAGCACAGGCTCAGTAGTTGTGGTGCACAGACTTCGTTGCTCCGCGGCATGTGGGATTTTCCCAGACCAGGGCTCGAACCCGTGTCCCCTGCAATGACAGGCGGATTCTTAACCACTGCACCACTAGGGAAGCCCAGGATTTGTATTGTATTGCTAGCAAAGAGACTGCATTTCTCCTCTGATGAATGTGAACAAGAAAGCATGCTGTCTCCGGTGATCACTGGGTACCGTCTCATGATCCTGAGGGAAGCCATCCTGTCCTTCTGGTTACGTGATACAGTGGGTTTCCTTATTGTTTAGGCCAGTTTTATTTGGACTTTCAATTTTTACAGTGAAAAGTTGTCATAACTCTTTCTGTTCTATGGGGGTTTTTTGTTTGTTTTGTTTTTATCAATTCCTGTTCGGTATTATTAGTATTTGTATTGTTGATGTGACAAGAACTCTACTGAGATATAGTCTTCTTGTTTTTATATTATGAATATATCTCTAAGTTTATTACTTATCATTTACTCTTTACTCTTGTTTTATATGGAGAAGATTAAAATTTAAGTCTATTAAATCCATCAGGGGCTTTCCTGGTGGCGCAGTGGTTGAGAATCCGCCTGCCGATGCAGGGGACGCGGGTTCGTGCCCCAGTCCGGGAAGATCCCACATGCCGCGGAGCGGCTTGACCCGTGAGCCATGGCCGCTGAGCCTGTGCATCCGGAGCCTGTGCTCCGCAATGGGAGAGGCCACAACAGTGAGAAGCCTGCATACCACCAAAAAAAAAAAAAAAAAAAAAAAAAAAATCCATCAGTGTTTTTCTGCATGATATATTCCATTGCTTTTACTTTTATTCATTCATTCATTAAAGTGTGTATGTGTGTGTGTGTGTGTGTGTGTGTGTGTGTGTGTGTGTGTACTACAAGGTGCCAGGCACTATGAGAGGCAATAAGACTATTGTGAGACAAGAAAGACATAGTCCCTGTCTTCGTGGAGTTCATATCCTGGTGGGGGATTGAGAATATGTTAGACATTAACTGAAAAGCCACACAAGTGTGTGTAAGCTACTAAAGGATAGAGGCTACAGAGGGAAGGACGCAGTATAGGAGAGCTTTCATAGGAGGGTTAGGTCTAGTTAGGGAAGTCAGGGGAAGCTTTCCTGGGGAAGTGGTGACTGAGCTAAGAATGATAAAGAGCAATTAGGTAGTTGGCTAAGAGCATTACAGGCAGTGGAAATAGCAGGTGCAAAGGTCCTGCTCAGGGGCAAGCATAGGAAACAGGAAGGACTGAAAGAATGTAGAACATAGTCCACATCCTCAGAGAAACCTGGTATAAGTGAAGGTGGAAGGTTGAAGGGTGGGAAGTGGGGGATGCTGACCACACAGGGCCAATAAGTCCATGTTAAGGAGTTGTGTCCCCTTCCTAAGATCTATGGGAAATCACTGAAGGTGTCATCTTTGACAACCACATTACTTTTACCTCCAAACATCCAATCTAATAACAAGTCCTAACAATTTTGCTTTCTAAATATCTCTTCAATCTATCCACTTCTGTTCATCATTACCAACACTTCCTCAGCCCATTCCATCATTTCTGTCTGCACTAGTGGAATAGCATCCTCAATGATCTATTTGCACCTACTCTTGCTCCACTCCAATCCATTCCTGCACGGTTATGAGAAGACAGACCTGACCTTGATACCATTTGATGACACAGAAAACACTGAAGGAAGACCAATTTGTTTTTCATTAGTTTTGTTCTTGAGAGGTTGTGGAGTGGGCAGTTCATGAGTTTAATCTTGGACCTGCTGAGTTTTAAATATCCCTGGGATGTCCTAGAGAAGAAGCCAAGTAGGAGGTGTCTGTTAGGTAGATATCTTCTGCCTCCCCATCTAGAGCCACTCTCCACCCATCTCTATGCTTATCCCTGTCCAGACACATTGACCTGTGTGGGATGTCAAGATTCCATGTATCCCCAGCACCTGCTCCCGTGTGCTCTGCCTTCTAGTTGCATTCAGCCCATAGGAGGTACATGAAGGAAGAAGCGTGAAGGCTGAGTATTTACTCTATACGATATACATCCTGCAACATTTCTTCCTCTTCCCCACCTCCTCCTCTTTCCACCCTGCCTCCTTCAAACCCTCCTCCTCTGCCTCCTGCTCCTCCTGCTCTTCTTCCTCCCCCCTCTTCCTCTTTTTTTTCTCTCTCTAATCCAGTCATCATTTCCACCTCCTCCTTTTCTAAAATAATTAATTAATTAATTTTTGGCTGTGTTGGATCTTTGCTGCACCTGGCCTTTCTCTAGTCGCGGCAAGTGAGGGCTACTCTTCGTTGCAGTGCGCGGGCTTCTCATTTCGGTGGCTTCTCTTGTTGCAGAGCATGGGCTCTAGGCACGCGGTCTTCAGTAGTTGCAGCACGTGGGCTTCAGTAGTTGTGGCTTGTGGGCTCTAGAGTGCAGGCTTAGTAGTTGTGGCGCACGGGCTCAGTTACTCTGTGGCATGTGGGATCTTTCCGGACCAGGGCTTGAACCCCTGTGCTGGCAGGTGGATTCTTAACCACTGAGCTACCAGGGAAGTCCCTAACCTCCTCCTTTAAGCCTAGGCAGTAAAGGCTTCCTGAGATGCTGGACTACTGTCCTCTGCTGTTTTCCCCAAACTCTTTGCAAATGATCTCTTGACTACAATCTCCTTAATTATGGTACATTTGAGTGTGCCACCTGTCTCTTTCAGGGATTCTGACTTATACTGATAGGTAAGAAATGCCTGGGGGAGAGTTAAATTAGAGTCACCTGAGTAGAGGTGGTAATTGGAGCCGTGGGTATAAATGTGAATATCTTGGGAGACAGTGTAGAGAAGGAATGGGCCCTGAGGAACTCAAACATATAATGGCTTTCAGAGGAGGATAATCTTGCAAAGGAATTGGAGAAGTAGCAACCAAAGTGAGGTGAAAAATCAGGGCAGTGTGTGTCATAGAAGTCAAAGGAAGCAAAGGAGTGTTGGTAGTCAAGATTATCAGTTGGTCCTGCAAAGTCATTGGATTTAGTGACTTATACCATCGTGAATCTGTTACATATTTTCTGTGCTCCCTCTGAATAATGATTTAAATTTTTTTACATTAACTTATCTAAAATTTATTTTAGATAAATACAGTACAAATTTTTTTAGAACGTATTTTAAGGTAAAAAATTAACTACCTTTCCTTAGCCATTATTCCAACATTATTTATTTTATACTTTCTCTATTACCATTATTTCCTCCAACATTCACTGTTTCTAAAAATATAAAGAGATGTTTGAGCACTTTCTACGAGATGTTTAAGAGCTTTCTATTTGACTGTATCATAGTGGTTCAATTGTTGTTGCTTTATTATTCATTTTAAAATGTATCCATTAGAACAAGTCTAACCTCTTAATTTTAATTTTCAGAATTCTATTATCAATAGCTCCATTTATTCTTCCAGATAAACTTTATTTTTTTAAAATCTTTATTGGTGTATAATTGCTTTACAATGATGTGTTAGTTTCTGCTTTATAACAAAGTGAATCAGTTATACATATGTCCCCATATCTCTTCCCTCTTGAATCTCCAGATAAACTTTAGAGCCATTTTATCAATTAAAAAAAATTTCATTGTGATTTTGTTTGGGATTATTTTAATCCTGTAAATTAAATTGGGAAGAAGTTAAATCTTTATTATATTGCCTTTTAGCCAGAAACTTGATAGATAGATAAATCCATTTATCTTCAAATCTCATTTTTAACTCTAAGAAAAGTGTAAACATTTTCTTCAAATAATATGTTAATATATTTTGTGAAGGTTGTTTCCAAATATTTTATATTTACATTCTTCTTTCTGATGTTTCTTAGATATTCTTTGCTACTCTTTCTCTGACTTTTTTTGGTATAAGAGTAATATATATTTCTGGTAGAAAAAATGAAAAGAAATCAAGAAAAAAAACCCTAAATATAATTCCTAATAGTCAACACCCAGATTCCAATACAGTTAACTTTTTGGTGTACTCACTAAACACTTTTTATATTCTTATGTATGTGTATTTTTATATTTCTTACGTAAATGAGATATCATACTGTTCTGTAACTTCTTTCATCTACTATACAAGGAACATCTCATGTCAGTGTATGCACTTCATTGCTGGATGCTATTCTGTTATACAGATGTACCTTAATTTATTTAACCAGACCTTTATTGGGGACCTTCGTTGTTGTTTTTAACTTTCCAGCATGAAATCATTCTGTGATAAAGTTCTTTTTACCTCCTCAATTCCAAAGAGCCTTGACATTTTATTAAGTATTGGATATATACAAAAGAATATTTATAAAATAAATGTTTAAGGATTAAAAAAAAGTAACAATGACATGATCACTTGTGCATCTACTGTCCCACTTAAGACATAGAACATTTAAGCCCCTATGTGTCCCTCTCCAATCCCATCCTTCCTAATCATTCTATATATATATATATGTGTATGTATATATACATATATATGTATGTATATATGATTTTTGCATGCTTTTGAAGTTCATATAATTGGAATTTACCATATGGGTCTTTCTGGGATGTACTTTTTCCACTTAATAACATGTTCCTGAGATGTATCAATGTTGTTGCAAATACCTACAGTTTATTCATGTTTATTTCTATATAGTATTCAATTATATGAATTGAATATATACTAGAATTTTATTGCATTCTACTGTTGGTGAATATTTTGGTTATTTCTAGTTTTTGCTCTTACAAATATGCTACTATGAACATCTTGTACCTATCTCCCACTACGCGTGTACAAGAGTTTCTCTAGGCCAAACATCACAGAGTAGAATTGCTGAGTCAAAAGGCATGTATACCTCAACCTAATAGATAATGCAAATTATCTTCCAAAATGGTTGAAATAAATTTACTCTCCCACAAACACTGTATAAGAATTCAGTGGTGGGCTTCCCTGGTGGCGCAGTGGTTGAGAGTCCGCCTGCCAATGCAGGGGACATGGGTTTGTGCCCTAGTCTGGGAAGATCCCACGTGCCGTGGAGCAGCTAGGCCCATGAGCCATGGCCGCTGAGCCTGCGTGTCCGGAGCCTGTGCTCCGCAATGGGAGAGGCCACAACAGTGAGAGGCCCGCGTACCACAAAAAAAAGAATTCAATGGTTCCACATCTCCAATTCTTGGTATTCCACATTTAAAAATTTTTGTCAAGCTGATGAAATTGAAATAATATGCCACTGTGGTTTTAATTTGCATTTCCCTGATTGCAAATGAAGTTGAACATATTTTCATGTGTTATTTTACCATTTGTGTCCTCTCTTCAGTGATAAGCCCATTCAAATCTTTTTCCCATTTAAAATAAATTAGCCTGTAGTTTTATGAATGGCTTATAGTTTTTATATGGTCTGGATACTAACCCTTTGTCATTTGGGTAGAGCAAATACCCTCTCCCAGTGTGTGGCTCATCTTTTCACTTCTGTTATGGTATATCTTGATGAACAGAAGTTCTTAATTTTAATGTAGTTGACTTTAATAATAATTTCCTTTACTCTCTGTGCTTTTCTGTCTAGCTTCAGAGATTCTTCTCATCCTTTAATTGAAAAGGGCATTTTCTTTTATTACTTTCAAAAAGTTTAAAAGCTCTACCTAATTTTGAGTCTTTTAGACACTTAGAATTGATTTTTGGCATGTGGTGTGAGGAAGGGGTTCAGATACATTTTTTTCTTTATGAATAACCAGTTGTCTCAGCATCAGTTATTTAAAGCTCATACTTTCTCAACTGATTTTCAGTGTCCACTCTGATACACTTGAGAATCAACTTGCCAAGTTCCACTATCCATTCCTCAATGCCCACCAGTCAAAATAAATACTTTGTTGGGATTTTAAATGTAATAAAATAAATCTATGGATCAATTTGAAAAGCAATGACAACTTTATAATATTGAATCTTCCTATCAATAAACATAGGATCTCTTTCCATTTATTTAAATTTCCTTTGATTTCTCTCAGTCATTTTATGATTTTCTGTATACAGGTCTTACTCATATTTTGTTAAATCTCTTCCTAGGTAATTAATATTTTTGATACTACTGTAAATGGCATCTGTCTTTTTATTACATGTTCTAATATTTTGTTGCTGGTATATAGAAATGTATTTTAAAAATATTGACCTTATAAGTATCAATTTTACTAAAAAAAAATCTTAATTCTATTTTTTTTTTTTTTTTTTTTTTTTGCGGTATGCGGGCCTCTCACTGCTGTGGC
Source organism: Kogia breviceps (assembly GCF_026419965.1). Lineage (NCBI taxonomy): Eukaryota > Metazoa > Chordata > Mammalia > Artiodactyla > Physeteridae > Kogia > Kogia breviceps. The sequence continues at coordinate 61,965,815 of NC_081318.1, read as the reverse complement.
CTCTCCCGTTGCGGAGCACAGGCTCCGGACGCACAGGCTCAGCGGCCATGGCTCACGGGCTCAGCCGCTCCGCGGCATGTGGGATCTTCCCGGACCAGGGCACGAACCCGTGTCTCCTGCATCGGCAGGCGGACTCTCAACCACTGCGCCACCAGGGAAGCCCTCTTAATTCTATTTTTATGTATAGATACTTTTGTATTTTCTATGTAAAAATCTTATCTCCTGCAGATGGCTGCCTAGTTTCTGCTCTCTAAACATTATAAAATTTATATAAATTTTATACTATCTGATATTTCCAACACCTGACTGACTTTTTGTGGGTGATGTGAGTTGCTTGTTATTTTGTTGGGTCTCGCTCATGATGTTTTTCTTTTTTAATTGTGAATTCATATTTCTATGGGAATTATTTGAAGCCTAGATAGAAGGGAGTTCATTTAAAAAGGATTTGCATGTGTTTCTGCCAGATGCTCATGGGTACTACTGAAGGAGGGCCACTTTAAACTAAATTCTCAGCTTGAAGGTTTTCCAGACCACCCAGGTAGTGCACCTCTGGCAACAAAACTCACACATGAGGGCTAGCTTGTACTTAGAAACTTTCAGGAAAGATTTTTCTTCTCCTTTACCAGTGCCAAATTTTAACATAAGCAAATGTCCTTGCTGTCTGCAGTGGGGGCAATTTTATTTCTAGTATACCCTTTGGAACTTTACGTAGGATTGTCTTTTATACTGCCGTCTTTGGGCTGGAACCAGGCTTTGTCAACTATCATCCATATTTAACAAGGCTGTGAACACTGGATCTCAAGATCCCCTGATTTGTCAAAAGTCCTCAGTGCAAAGGCCATTATCAGTGCCTGGGTCATCTCACTTGGGCCTTGTTTTTTTTTTTTTTTTTTTTTGCGGTACGCGGGCCTCTCACTGTTGTGGCCTCTCCCATTGCGGAGCACAGGCTCCGGACGAGCAGGCTCAGCGGCCATGGCTCACGGGCCCAGCCGCTCCGCGACACGTGGGATCCTCCCGGACCGGGGCACGAACCCGCGTCCCCCGCATCGGCAGGCGGACTCTCAACCACTGCGCCACCAGGGAAGCCCGGGCCTTGTTTTGAATTCGTTTTGGCCTTACTTTATTAGCAGGTCACTGATGCATTTAAAAAATATATATATTTCTATATTTTATTCATTGTTTTTAGTTATTCTCAATGGGAAGTTTGTTAAGGGCATGTAGTTTGCTAAGCATCCCCCACCTCACTTCAGCTACACCTTCTTATATCCTAGATCTTCTCATTTCCAATATCTATTTCACCTCCTAAATCTCAATTTCAAATATCTTCTCTATGGCCATCATCAATCTTTGGGTGCCTCTAATTTACCAGTCCCACCTTAACAATTCTCCAACCCTATTAGGACTCCCAATTCAATCACCCCTAAATATTCACTGTCCATTTACTCAGGTTCTTCCTCATCCATATTAGAGTCTATGCTGGGTCTCTGTGTTGCAAAATACAATAAAAATAGTGCCTTCTGTAGTTGTGCCATGCTATGGTACTGACTTTGTGTTTCATCATCATAATCACTCCCTTATACACACGTCTTTTCTTTCTCCTTCTCTCATCTGATTTGGCACAGTTACTGATTAAACCCACATTTGTCTGCCTACTCTATGCCTAGTTCTGGAGGAAAACAAGCAACTAGGCTAACTGGTTTCCTTCTAAATGTATGTGGCTTCAGGGGCTTCCCTGGTGGTGCAGTGGTTGAGAGCCTGCCTGCCGATGCAGGGGTCACGGGTTCGTGCCCCGGTCCGGGAAGATCCCACATGCCGCGGAGCGGCTGGGCCCGTGAGCCATGGCCGCTGAGCCTGCGCGTCCGGAGCCTGTGCTCTGCAACGGGAGAGGCCACAACAGTGAGAGGCCTGCATACCGCAAAAAAAAAAAAAAAAAAAAAAAATGTATGTGGCTTCAGGATGTAGAGAAATCCTTCTGTATTCCTCTAGTAAGTTCTCTCTACCACCTTTCAAAGCAGCTTCTCTCTGCAAATCCCCAGCCTTCCCTGACCCCGGCCCCCTTTCTCAGTTGATGGCTTCCTTTATTCCATTGAGACAATGGACTCTGACACTGAAGAGCATCCTCATCCACTCATCACCAAACTCCCTGCATTTGTAATAGATTCTCATCTTTTCCTCTTGTGACTTCAGATGAACTATCCATGTTCATATCTAAGGCCATCCTGTCCACTTGTGCACAGGATGCCACCCCCTTTTTCTCCCCTCCACCCCTCACTATCAATGGTTCTCTGTCATTCTGACACTCCTCCTGCTCTGAGAATGAACACATCCTGTCAGATTTTTTTTTCTTAACATAAGAGACAACTTCTTCTGGGAAGATGAAGTTGATGTACTTTCCCATATTCCTCCAGCTAAGTGAAACTAAAACCCTTCGACATTACATATAAAAGAAACATAAAGGGCTTCCCTGGTGGCGCAGTGGTTGAGAGTCCGCCTGCCGATGCAGGGGACACGGGTTTGTGCCCCGGTCCGGGAGGATCCCACATGCAGCGGAGCGGCTGGGCCCGTGAGCCATGGCCGCTGAGCCTGCGCGTCCAGAGCCTGTGCTCCGCAACGGGAGAGGCCACAACAGTGAGAGGCCCGTGTACCGCAAGAAAAAAACAAAGAAACGGTAGAGAGAGGAAGGCAGATCAGCTAGGGACTTGGAGACCTGAGGAATGACACATGATTAGTTCCTATGTTGTTTGTTTGTTTACCTCATATATCCCAGACTTGGAGTTGAAGAAGCTAGCAAACCTGCAAACGCCAACAGGCACAGACAAAAAAATAAAAAGCAAACCTTCAACCCAAGCCTGCTCTGCTTAGCCAGAGAACCAGGAATGGGTCAGCCTAGTGAAATAGAAAACTTTTAGAATTATCTAAGCAGCTCCACTCCAGCCAAAAACCACAGAAAAAAAAAAAAAAACCTGTAGCCCCACTCCCACCCATGCCAGCCAAGTCCTAGAGGGGAGACTAGACTTCAGCCTTCCGCTGGGCTGTACCAAGGCACCTCAACACACCTGCCAAGGTGGCAGCAGAGAAGGATACATAGGAAGCTGGGATTTTCATCCCCACCAGGCATGAATGATACACACTCTCCTTCCTCCCCTCTCCACAGTACCAGTGGAGACCACACCGGGAGCCTGGACTTCCACCTCCACTGGCAGTAACAAGGCCTCTCTCCGCATCCCAGAAGGGGTACTGCCAGAGAAGGCCTAGGGGAGCTTTAGCGCTTTTGCCACCGCCCAGCGGTAATGAGGCAGTTCTGACCCTCCCAGCCAGGAAGGCATCCGTGAAGGCCTCTTGAGAAGCTGGCACTCCCACACCTGCCCAGCAGTAATGAGGAGCTCACAGCTGTAAGAGAGCGTGGACTTTGCCTTCTAGGTCACTGTGTAACCCCAGTGCCTGGAATGACAGGGGCTAGTTGCTTGATCTCGCTCAAATCACTCATCCCTTCTGTGTCGCAATTTGTTCCTCTGTAAAATGAGAATGAAAATAATAGTATCTACCTGTAGGTTGCTGTGAGAATTAAATGAGTCGATACATATAAAGCTACTAGAATAGAAAGTTCTAGCCATTGCTGCTGGCATTGTCATTATTCATTCCTTACTGATTTATGTGCCTCTTAAAATGTAGCTTTAGCCGTATCCCATGACTTTTGATTTGTAGTGTTTTCATTATTTTTATTTTCTAAATATTCTATGATTGCAATCATATTTCCCCTTTTATGCCCAAGAGATATACAGAAGGGTATTTTTGAATTTCCAAGTGGGTGGGAAATTTTTGTTTAAATGTTCCTAATTTATAGGTTTATTGTTCTGTGGTCAGAGAATGTCTCTGCACTTTGTGCTTTAGGAGATTTGATGATGTTTTTTTTATAGTCTAGTACATGATCTATTTTAAAAAATAAGTTCTTCAATTAAAATAGTTTTTCCCCTTTTCCTCGTTGTGAAGGATACATCCTATCCCTAGCATAAAACCTGGAAACATACTTTCCAACACACCAAACTAGACAGTTAAATGAAATAAAAGCTTCAATCATGTTGAGTTAACATGCTTCATTCCCATTCAATTTGCAGTAAGCACAGATTGCAAAGTTCCCCAGAGGGAGAGAAATGGGTGCAGGCATACTCAGACTTCAGGTGTGATTTATTAATTGTTCTTCTGCTGCCTCTTTTCTCCCTCTAATTTTTTCTTGTAAAGAAGGCATTTAATTCTAGTTGTAGCAGATTGTAATTTCCAAAAGTGGCCACAGCAATATTTCTGACCCCACATGCTGTTCCAGGACCTTGCCACTTCCCATCAAAAGATGAAGTCTATTTCCTTCCCCTTGAACTGGGGTAGAACTTTATGACTGCCCCCAACAAAAAGAGGATGGGGTGGATGTCATGTTGCATGACTTCCCAGCTGGCTCATAAATGGCAATATAGCCTCTGCCTGACTGTCTTGTGATGCCCACCCTTGGAAGCCAGTCACCATGTTGTGAGGAAGCTCAGGCTACATAGAGAGGCTACTTGTAGGTGTTGAGGTCCCAGCAATAGCCACCATCAGTCAGCAGACATGTGAGTGAGTGAGTCCTCAGGGGATCTTAGCCCCAAGTCATCTCCACAGCCCCTCTCTGAATTGTGAGCCACAGACCTAATAAGCATTATAAACAGTTGTTTTACTTCATTGAGTTGTAAGGTAATTTGTTCCTCAGTTATAGTAACCATATCTCTAAGGATACAGTGACCCCAGCTAATCAGAAAATTCCAACTAGAAGGTGGGTGTTATAATGAGAAAAACATTAGACTAGGACCTGGGAGACCTAGGTCATAGGCTGGATTAACTCATAATTGACCTTAGGACCTTGAACATATCATGTAACCTTTCTGAGTCCTAACATTTGAACCTTTTAGGCCCCTTCAAGTTCTACCATTAATTAAGGTCTTGATATAGAACAATATGAAAAGGTTTCATATTGGAAATAGTCTCTTGAGAGACTGCTTATCTATATGTAATCAATGACATTCTTGGTTTTACAGTTAACTCTCACAGGGAAATCTTATTTCCCTCATTTCCAAACTATTGGAAAATTTTTCCAAAGTATTGACAGCAGAGAATAGGATCATTTTTTATCAACCCAATTTTAGCATAAAATAAATTAGAAAGCTGGCTGGGCCTTTGCTGCAAAACATGGGCTCCCCAGTCTCAGTTCATGGTAATATATTAACCACTGCTTTGATTCTCGACTTTTATATTGTTCAGTGATCTTTGCCTGCTATTTTGGGTGTTCTTTGTTAGTTACCAGATGACTTGTTGCCAGAATATGCTTACAGAGATTTTACTGTCTCTCTCTAGATTCAGCAGTTTGAGAACGTTAAATGTGCCTTGCAAAGCTAAATCTGCTATGGGATATATAAGGCTGGTCTCTCATCAGTTGTAATTCTCTGGTAGTTGCATTGTTAAGAGGAGTCATCTATTACTCCACATACTACATTCCAGAAGAAGCTAAAGCAAGTGTTTAATGCATGCTTTCCAGTGCACAATACTGCACAGTCCCTAGAGTGTGATGACTTGGGACAGCTGCCCCAAGTCAATATTCAGGGGACCCAGCCATGCTGGCAGCTTGTCAGTGACTCAAGGAGCACCAGCTGGAGCCCTGTAATATGCTTGTACCACACTCACAGAGAAACAGTCTTTTTTTAAAAAAAAATAAATTTATTTATTATTTATTTTTGACTTCGTGGGGTCTTCGTTGCTACACGTGGGCTTTCTCTAGTTGTGGAGAGTGGGGGCTACTCTTCGTTGTGGTGTGTGGGCATCTCATTGTGGTGGCTTCTCTTGTTGTGATGCCCAGGCCTTAGCCATGCGGGCTCAGTAGTTGTAGCACATGGGCTCAGTTGCTCTGCGGCATGTGGGATCTTCGCAGACTAGGGTTCAAACCCGTGTCCCCTGCATTGGTAGGCAGATTCTTAACTGCGCCACCAGGGAAGTCCTGAGAAACACTCTTAACTTTCCTCCCTTTCCTGGAGTCACCAGAATCACTGCCTATTCCCTTTGTACCCCAGCGTTCCCACCACAGAACAAAGTTAGTAGGTTACCTTCTGATATGAGTTGTATCCTCCCTGAGAAGCAGTTGTTTCCTACGTCTGTTTATGACAGTTGCATTTTGTTATTTTAATGATGTGATTTCATTAACTATTACATAAATAGATGAAATACGAAGACAAAAGAGTTGTTTCTATGAACAAGTCAAAAGCTTCATAAAGTGTGAGTGATATAGCTGCAAAAGATTGTGGGAAAAACTCTAGAAGAATTCTGCACTCAGATCGCTTCCCCTTTTCTATAAGTTTTCATTCTCCTTTAAAGATACCCATACTTTAAATCTCAGTTAATGTTATGGATGTTCTTTATTCAAGAGTGATGCCCTGTGCTCAAAAACCTTGCTCCTATGTCAAAAGATTGGTCAACTGATATATGCTTGTTTTCAGTTAAACAAAATGTTTTTGGAAATTTTCATTTTTTGACTTGTTACTTTAACCTACTTTTTAACAGAGCAACACATGCTCCTGAGGAATAAGTTGGCTTGAACTGTACATAAATTCAGCTCATCTCTACTTTCTGTTTCATCACAACAAATAAAGAACTGTGCAGACTGCCCTTTCCTGCTGCCAAACTACAAACTGCCACTTTGTGATTTTGTTTTCACAGCAAGGATACTCTTCAGCTTTAGCCAGATTCCCCCCAAGCCATTTCCCCCTCACTTTCCAGATTAATTCTAGAGGAATGTGATCTATTCCAGCCCCCACAAACCTCAATGGGATGGTTCTAAGTTCATTTACACAGGGAATCCTCTGCTATTTACCCAAATCTAAAAGGCTCCCCTACCCCTTGCCCCAGGCAATTCCCTGGTACAGCACTTGGTTCCTTCTCTTCTTTGCTTCAGCCAGTGTTTATTGGGCACCTATCACATGTCAGGCTCAGCGCCAGGTACTAGGTGTGCTGTAGTGAATAAAATGTGTTTATTTTATATTGTCAATAACAGATATATAGTATGCGCAGAAGAGCAGTAGCTACGTCTTTTTGTCTTTTTTTTTTTAATCGATAAATTAGTAAACTAATGAGGGAGAATTTCCATAGCACTTTTGACTTGGGAAATTGTTAGTTTATGTCATTAGGTATGCAGTTATATATGGTATGTATTTATTTGCACTTCTGTGGAAATTAAAAGGGCATGTAATACTTTAGTTTAATCCAGGGGCTAACAAACGTTTTCTGTAAGGCGGTCAGAGAGTAGATATTTTTGGTTTTGTGTCATAGGGTGTCTTTCACAACTACTTAACTAAGTAAGCTGTTACAGCATAAAAACAGTCATAGATAATACATAAATGAATGGGAGTGGCTGGGATCCAATACAATTTTATTTACAAAAACAGGCAGTAGCCCTCGTTTGCTGACCCCTGGAATCTATTAAAATACCTTACTGCTTCTCCTACTAGCAATTAAACTTGCTTAAGCCTCTTCCCTTTAAAAAGAAAAAAAAAAAAAAAGTCCCACATCACTGCAAGAAGTTGTCTCGTACACACCATCTCTACCTCCCCACCTCTCATTCACCTCCAATGCTAGACAATCTGACCTCTGCACTCACTGCCCACTGAAATTGCTCTTATCAAGGTCACCAATAATCTCTGCGTGGCTAAATCCCTGAGAGTCTCCAGTCCTCTTTCTTACTCTCTCCACAGCTTAGAACACAGCCAGCCACTCCCTCCTCCTGGAAACACTCTCCGCTCTTAGCTTCCAAAACCTCACAGGATTAGCTTTCCTTGTACAATAGTAGCCACTCTTTCTGCCATCAAAGGCTCCTTTCCTCTTGACAAACTCTAAACGGCAGAGTTGCTCAGGCCTCCATCCGGGATTCTATTGTCTCTCCTTTAGGGACCTCATCCACTCTTTAGCTTCAAATGATGTGCTGAAAACTCCCACATTTATTTCTGCAGCCCAGATCTTTCCCGTGTTCCTGCCTCACATATCCAACGGCCTCTTGCCATTTCAAATCTCTTAGGTGTCTTAAACATAAAGTGCTGAATAAATATGATTGAATAAATAAATGAGTTTACCTGGTTGCCCAAGCAGAATCCAGAGCCTAATCACTAACCCATCCCTTTTGCTCATCTCACGCATTACCCAAATGTAAGACTTCTCTTTCCTAACCATCTCCTGAATCTTTCCCTGGCTCTCTATACTGAATTCCCAGGCTACTACAGTTGCGTCTGTTGCTAAAATATTGAAATACTTCCATACTGGTTGCAAAGAGCTGCTAGTCTAAGCCCCAGTTGTGTTGGCCTCACCTCTGGGTTCCACCTGTCTATCCAGCCTGGCTGCTCAGTGCTGAAGCTACCATCCATCCTGATGAGTTAGTGCTCACGCCAAACTGATTGTTAAATATTTTAATATTACCTCTACCTAATAGCGCTGTTACTAAAATATTCTGGCACTAGGAAATTCTTTCTCACCCAGTTCACTGGAAAAGCCATCCAGCTGATCTCCCTACCTCTTCCTTCTGCCTTGTTCATCTCTAGACTCTGCATAGCAGCCGGAATGATTTGTCTAAAATACAAGTTGATTGCATCTCTCCTCTACTTAAAACCTTTAAACATGGATAACCATCAAGATAAAACCCCAACTCCCAGACCTAAATAGACATCTCTCTAAAGAAGACGTGCAGATGGCCAAGAGGCACGTGAAAAGCCGTTCAACATCACTAGTTGTTAGAGAAATGCAAATCAAAACTACAATGAGCTATCACTTCACACCGGTCAGAAAGGGCATCATCAGAAAATCTACAAACAACAAATGCTGGAGAGGGTGTAGAGAAAAGGGAACCGTCTTGCACTGTTGGTGGGAATGTAAATTGATACAGCCTCTATGGAGAACAGTATGGAGGTTCCTTAAAAAACTAAAAATAAAATTACCATATGGCCCCCAAATCCCACTACTGGGCATATACCCAGAGAAAACCATAATTCAAAAAGACACATGCACCCCAATGTTCATTGCAGCACTATTTACAATAGCCGGGTCATGGAAGCAACCTAAATGCCCATCGACAGACGAACAGATAAAGCAGATGTGGTACATATATACAATGGAATATTACTCAGCCATAAAAAAAGAATGAAACTGGGTCATTTGTAGAGACGTGGATGGACCTAGAGACTGTCATACAGAGTGAAGTAGGTCAGAAAGAGAAAAGCAAATATTGTTATTAACACATATATGTGGAACCTAGAAAAATGGTACAGATGAACCAGTTTGCAAGGCAAAAATAGACACAGAGGTAGAGAACAAACGTATGGACACCCAGAGGGGAAAGTGGAAGGGGGTGGTGGGATGAATTGGGAGACTGGGATTGACATATATACACTAATAGGGATAAAATAGATAACTAATAAGAACCTGCGGTATAAAAAAAAAAAAAAAACTCAAAAACAAAACAAAACCCCCAAAACCTCACTAATAAGGTTCACCAGGCCCTTCATGATCTGACCCTTTTTCATCCTTCAAATCTCACCTCCTCAGAGATGTCTCCTCTGAGCCTATCTTAAATAGGTTCTTCCTGTTACTCTCTCCTCACACCCGTTTGTTTTCTTCATCGTATTGATCACAATTTGACATTAGTGTTGATTTTTAAAAATCTTTTTCTCCTACTGAACTATTAGCTCCCTGAGGGCAGATACCATGTCTATTTGTGCACTGATAGGCCCCTTGCCCCTGAATGTTTAAGTTGATAAATCTGGCCCCCTGAATCCCTTTTAGCTTTGTTTTTCACCACTTTCTCCCTTGTAATCTATGGTTTAGCTGTAGGCACTCAACAAATATTCAATAATCATTTGATCACAAACTATTCTCAGTTCCTTAAACATTCCATGTAATGGAATACTTTGCCTGGAATACTTTGCATCATTATGTCCTTTCCCCTGAACTCCTGCTTACCTTCCAGGTATCAACACTGTCATTACACCCTCCAGGACAGAACTCTTGATACTATAATTAGTATCTAGTGCTTTCCTCACTAGATGGTAAGCTTGTAGAAGGCAAGAACCATTTGTCATTTTTCATAGTTGCATCTAAGGCATCTTGCTCAGTACCTAGCTAATATTTAGTGGACCAATTCAGCCCTAAAGCAGACACCCCAAGTCCTGAGAGGGAGTCGGTGAATTCACATGCGTTTGGGTGGCAATATACTATTTGTAAATGGGATATCTTCCCCCGAAGATAAGGGTTTTTGCTTTCATGGGAAACATGGGAATTTTCCCATGAAAATTCATGGGAATGCATTTTCCCTTAGCGACATGCTTCTGTGATTTGCAGTGACTTCACCTGGAACTCACTGTTTGGCTTTATGGGCAGAAAGTGGTTCTTAGTGGGAAGTACAAAATATAAGTTACTAAAAAGATCTTTAGTGACACTGGGTTTTGTAATGTCATAGAGGACATAACAGGATAGCAGTTTCCCTTCTTTGAAATATATTTTTTTTATATGTTCATCATGAATTCAGTTAAGAAAAATGATCTCTTTCCTCTGCTTGTTAATGGTGGTTTTATGGTTTCATTCTTCTGGGCACATAAATATGTTATAATGTAAACAAGCCAATGGTGTAATGAATCATTGCAGTCTTATTGTGCGTATATTTTTACTACAAATCTTGGGGAAAAAAGCTATTCACGCTCTGCATTTTTAAATCATGCTAATGTGATTAGTCATTATGATCCTACTTACTCTTCATGATGGAGGCAAGATGTCTAAGCATCCAGTGTACTTGTGAGGGGCCTGATTAGTGCTTGAGACCCAATCAAGAAGCTGCTGCTGAAGTTCACATAACACATTAGAAAGTTACTTAGGACAGAGGAGTTGATCGTTGCTTATGTAAGATTGTATACACAAATAAGTGTAAATTGTCCTAATGTACATTTTTATTCTTCCGTGAGAATTTCAACTGCTACCATAACCTCCGAATATATTTTGCCAGGATATGTCCAGACCACCGTTTTTGTAATCAAAGTGTGAAAATGACAGAGTAAGCTGCTATTATCGTTCAATAGGAAAATTCACACATCCACATCACTAAACAGGTGTTTTCAAAGCCCAGACTTCAAAATAGTTCACCCATTCTAGCATTTTGATGTTGTAATCAAGCAAAATGAAAAACAGAAGAGACACATTTGGGTTGATTATTATCCTGCCAAATCAGATTGTTCCTGTTATTGTCTCACACAAACACCAAGCTCAGAGGGAGAAGTGGGGAGCAGGGAGAAAAATATGGATATGTGTGAGAAGAGAGAAAAGATGGTTTCAGAATCTTAAATGAGTCCAATAAATTGAAGACTTACTTAACAATCTCAGAAACAAAGTCAGTAGAAAAAGTAGTAGTGTAACACCTTACATTCAGTTTTTTAAAAGACTTTTTTAGGAGTAGAACCCTCTTTTCAGAAGGAATCTTATGAAGAATCACAAATATATAAAATAGGAAGAATATTTTTAGTAAACATTGCATTAGTTCAGATTTATCATATTTATTCAAATTCAATGAAAAAACAAGCCTGTTTTGATGAATGCCAAAAATTAGATTAAGGGATTAAGGACAATTATCTTACGTGAGCTTCAGCAACCAATTTATTTCTGTGATTTCTTACTTCTTGCATATTATCAAGATTTTTCTTGATTACAATGATAAACTGTTGGAAATGGTAAAAATAGTCTTTAAACAAGTTGCCTCGTGATCTAAGGATACCATTCCATTTCTAAGTAAAAAGAGAGAGCTTCATTTGTTCTGAGGGCTGCACCAAGAGAGTTAACCTGGCGAGGCCAGTAAGCATGTTGTTGGCCTCTACTGTAGTAACATTTTGTAGGTGACACACTTGAATATGCCTTTTTTAAAAATACAGTTTTGTAGTAGTTAAAAATTAAGCAAAATTCCAGTGAAATGTTTTCTGACCCCTTGCGTCTCCTCAAGGACATAGTAGGGTGAGGCAGAGTGAGGACACTCTTTTGGCTAATCCTTTCTAAGTTGGAGACTCCTCCACTATACAAGAAGGATTTTAACAAAAGATTTGTCAGCCTCCCCTGCCGCCACATGTCACCCTGCTACAGGCGTAAATGGTGTATTCCTTTTACGGTATTCTCTATCTCAGTTAATGGCATACCATTTTAGGAGCTGGGGCGGGGCCCCTTCAACTTTCCCTCTTCCTCATCCCTAACATTTAATAGCTCATGAAAGTCTATTCATATCATCTCCAAAGATTCTATGGAATCCATTCTCTCATCTCCCTGCTCTTCTGTTGCAATGACCACAAGACTTGAGCCTTACCTTACCCCTCACAGCCAGAGCTTCCATTCGGAGACCCACATTAGATCTGGTCATATCCATGTTTCAAAGCTAGTAATGCTCTCTGTCTCTTACCTGGTTAAGGCCAGACCCCTCAGCATGGTACAGAAGGCCCTTCACAGTCTGACTCCACCATTCTCCAACCTCACACACCCTGAACTTGTTACACTGTATGCACCTTATTCTTTGCATCTGTTTTCTTTGTGCCTAGAGAACTCTTATTCGTCCTTCAAGTTCCAATCCAAACATTATCCCCTTTCCAAAGCATTTCTTGATTTCTCCAGGCCAAGCAAACTCTACCTCCTCAGCTTCCTTTGTACTACGTATACTTGTAGCATTTGCTCCATTTTCTTTTACTGGGATTATCTGTTTATGTGTCTCTCTTTTCTCCAAAATAAAGTGAACTCTTAATGAGCAGATTGTATCTCACCCATCTTTTTATCCCAAACACCTGCCATCATACTTGATATGTGCCCAAAATATGGGAAACCGTCAGTGCATATTTTTGAAATTTTTTCTTTCTTTTTTTACAGCATTTCATGTGGAGTTTGTTCCTGATTTGTATAGTGATAAACTAGCAGAAACCACAGTGGCATCCTGTAGAGTCCCCGTTGTCTAAATTGTCAGTTTCTTTTCTCCTTCAGGCCCTCTATGCCATTGGCCACCTAAATCCTTTATCTCCCTCCAAATCCATTAGCATATTTCAGAATTGAATTTCAAAACATCTTTTCTCTATGGTGTTTGCTTTCCCAAATTTATTTATCCCATTCCCTCCCAGGTTATATGATACTTCCCTAGTGTTTAGAGTCTCAAAAGAGAACTGATTTCTCCTCTTGGTTTTAGCAGGTCAGACTTTTGGGGAAGGCTCACTTATCCTGCTCCAAGGAACCTTAGTAGAGACTCCCTTTCATTTTGTTTCCCCACTACATTTTATAATCCTTCCCAAGAGAGCTCATATGCAAGCTATCAGTGATTTGCAAATATTAGGTCCTCTGCCCCCATATTTCTTGAACCTTGAAGTGAGGTTTGGAACTTAATCGTTTTTGTATATTCATGTGCATATGCTACATCTATTAGATTATTTTCCTTGTCCCTCTTTATAATTCAATCAAAATCCATCCCATGATATCATTACTGCTTACAAACTCAGTTATTATTCCTGATCATTTGGATGTTTTACAGATTTTGATCATCTTTTATTTGCTTCATGATTTTACTTGAAGAGAATTTAATAACACTTACTAGGATGGTTATTCTTTCTCGACCACTCAACGGTACCCACCCCTTTTCAAGGCATAACATTTCCTATTTCCAGTCCTCTCTGGGTTTGAAAAAATAGCTTGGCAATGGTTCACTAAGAATTGTAATTTAATCCTTTGGAATAACAGGCTTTTCATCTGTGCTCCCTGCAATGATCCGACGGTCTACCACACAATCAGTTCCTTAGAAAAGAACAATGCTACTCAAAAGAAAAAAAGTAGGGCAACAATGGAAAAATACATACACACACACACACACACACACACACACACACACACACACACACACAGAGCCTTTTATAAAATTTGTAAATTTAAATTAACCTGCAGAGTGAATGGCATCAAAATATGAATTATCACTACTTTTCAAAAGAAGAATTAGGACATTTTTGACAGCAAGTGCAAATGAACCTGAATGAATGTCTATGTTTTTGATCCGGACTGTGTAAACACAGGCTCATAACTAGGTAGTTTTGTGTTTATATTGGTGGAGTCTCTAAAGTTATACTTACAGATCCAGGAACAATGCAACATTCAAGAAAGGACAAACACAAGCCTAATTCTTACCTCTCATGGCCTTTGACCTTAAGGGTGTCCACGTTGTTTGGTGTCCCTGTATTTTATGGAGCAGGTTACTGTAAAAATTGTACAGATACAATCATATATGTCTACAACGCTACACATGTATTTGTTTAAATGGGATTGAGCTCTTATAAAATGTCCTCCTTTTGAGACAATTATAGGCCATCAGCAATCTGCATAGTAATTTATCACCTGGTTTTCAGTCATTATCACTGTTAGTCAACCATGTGTTCTACAGCCTTAACATCACAGAGAGTTCACTGGGATTAGTTAGGTGTTTTAAGATTCATTATCATCACCATTATTACTACAAATGACACCATTTATTTAGCACCAACAATGCGCTGAAGAAAGCAAGTTGGCACCATCTAAAGTGGATAAGAAACAATCCCACAGGTAAAAGGAGCCTGGGACTTGAGCTCCAGGCAAGGATGAGTGAGGGAAGATAAGATGACTGGCAGGCCCTCAGGAAAGGGTTTTGGGGTGATTCATTTTCATACCCAGAATGCAATCTCCTGGAAGGACAAATACTTTGCAAAAATTCTTTTATTTCTCCCAGTGGCCTGATGATCAATGGAAAGTAAAGACAGCTGACCAGAAGGCATATTTAAGATGAACCAATTTGGACAAACTGCCCATGTTAATGGCACAGAATTATTTTTTTCCACAAAGCCTATTGGACCTAGAACTCTCTCAAATCTTTCTGAGCCTGAAGTTGGTGTCTGAGTTCACCTGTCTCAGGTTCCCCCACTCTACCAGCACAGGCTTCCTATGTGACATCCAGAGAAGGGACCCACTAAGTTAGCTGAGGTGGGGTGGCAAGAGGCTGGCAGTCTGAGTTTAGCAAACAGAATACTGTATAATATAAAAGTATGCATTTCCTTCTGATCTGATTATTATTGCAAACAATTTAAGGCTCTACTATGCCTTATTTGGCGTATAAAGGACACCAAGTCTAATACTCTTTTTCCTTTCTATAAAATATAAACAGTCAAAGTTCAGTGACCTAAATGTGATTGTAAAATTTGGCTTGGAAACTAAGTTAAAGGAAAAGCAGAGAAGAATTTTTTTTTTTTTTTTTTTTGTCTTTCATGGTATCAGCCCAAGCTTTGAACAAAGCTTAAGAATGAAAGAAGTCATTTGGAGAAAATGTTTGTGTTCCTTCTTTATGTGTTTGTTTAATGACTTTGCAAATTTAGAGTAAAGCAACAATTCATATCAATAAAAATTCATTTTATATTGACAATACTTCAAAATCATCTTAAAATCTGAATTATTAATGAGTAATATCTGAATTATTAATGAAATTCTCAGTTTGCATGAAAAATCATACACTTTTCTTTATGTGAGATGTGATATAATTTTTGAGACTTTACAAAGAGTTATAGGATAAACTGTAATTGCTGGGATCTGATTTGCAATAGGATAATTATTTGATCTTTCATATATCCTTTTGACTTCTGGTTATAGAATGAAGGCTAAAGACACTTGATATTTTAATAAGCCCAGATTTTCCACAATGTCTATAGGTTCATAATCCCTTTATTATACTCCAGTTAGCATCTGTGCACATAAATGTAACTGAGAATTGAAAAACACCTTTTTCCACCTGATTATTTCAGTTTGTTATTCTTGGTGTGAGACAAGTACATTTTTATAGAAAGTGGCTGCAGAAGAAAAAAGTAATACTTGAGAAGGTACAGAGTCCAAGAATTGTTAAGTATCTGGGAAGATTTTAAAAGTAAACATAAAAACAAAAAACTTTGGTGGGCTTTTTCAGACAGCAAAATGAGCCAATATGTTTCATCACTTATTTATGATTTTGGAAAAAAATTTTTCTACAAACCTACACCAGCTAAAAAACCCTTCCCACAATGACTGGTGCCATTTGTGAGGTTCCTATGGGCAGGAAGACGATTGAAAAAAATATATAAATTACAAATATTGCAGTTTTTCATTGTCTTCATGAGAAACTAATTTTTTTAGACCTTCAACCTGGGGGGGTAATTTACATGCCCAATTATGAGTGATCTCATGGAATGATTGTGCACCTGCATTTGGTGAAACAGAAAGAAACCTCTCTTGTAGAGTAATGTACCATATGCAAATTGAGGGATCAAAGGAGCACAACAGCTGGTATGCAAAGAATGTCTTACAGATTTTTAGGGAACACTGGTCTGGGGGCATTCAGAACTTCCACCAAGCTTACAAAAGTGCACTGTGCAACTTAGGTAACCTTAACTGGAGGGTGAATGGAAATGGCTTTTGGAGAACCAGCTAAATGTTATGGCCAAAGTCCAAACCTCATTGGCACTGATAACTGGGCATCCAGCAAAGTGGGAAGAGCCATTAACAAATTCATTAATTACGCTCCACTTTACATTCCTACCATCAACTGAAAACATACGTTTAATTTGCACTCTCAATTTGTTTCAGTCTTTTTTTCCATTAAAAAAAATTAATTTATTCAAGCATAGTTGATTTACAATGTGTTAATTTCTGCTGTACAGCAAAGTGATTCAGTTATACATATATATACATTTTTTCGTATTCTTTTCCATTATGTTTTATCACAGGATAACGTATATAGTTCCGTGTGCTATACAGTAGGGCCTGTTGTTTATCCATTCTATATACAATAGTTTGCATCTGTTAATCCCAGACTCCCAGTCCATCCCTCCTCCATCTCTTCCCCCTGGGCAACCATAAGTCTGTTCTCCATGTCTATGTGTCTGTTTCATAGATAAGTTCATTTGTGTGATATTTTAGATTCCATATATAAGTGATATCACGTGGTATTTATCTTTCTCTTTCTGACTTACTTCACTTAGTATGATTATCTCTAGATCCATCCATGTTGAGGCACATGGCATTATTTCATTATTTTTTATGGCTGAGTAGTATTCCATTGTATACATACACCACAGCTTTATCCATTCATCTGCTGATGGACATTTAGGTTGTTTCCATGTCTTGCTGTTGTGTGAATAGTGCTGCTATATTTCAATCTTTATTGCTAGAAAAAGGTAGCCTGCTTGAATTTCATAAAGACATATTGGTGGCACACTGCTTATGTTTCCAGGGCAGAGTGGACACATCTTTGGTCAACACGTATATTAAATGACAGTCATGCTCGAAGACTCAGCCCTTACTTGAGCAAAGAAGTTATTATTCATCAGAAAGGGACTGCTAACAGGACCTTAGAGACAGTGTTGTCTATGGAAAAAGCTCTGGACCATCTGCAGCTTTAACTTGTTCATCTGTTAAATGGGGATAATACTTGCCCTGCCCACGTCAGACTTGTTGTGAACATCACACAAAGTCATAACAGATGAAAGCACTCTGTAATGTGTAACACATGACATACATAGTGCAAGGGATTATTCTTAAATTATGAATTCACTAATAGCTATTCTTAATTTATAGTTATTAGAGAAGCCCTTAATCCCCAAAGAGATTAATGCAATTGTAATTATTTTGGTTAATAATCACATGCATCTCTTATTTAGGCAATAAAGCTGAATTTCCTTTTTTTTTTGCAGTACGCGGGCCTCTCACTGTTGTGGCCTGTGGCCTCTCCCGTTGCAGAGTACAGGCTCTGGACGCGCAGGCTCAGCGGCCATGGCTCGTGGGCCCAGCCGCTCCGCGGCACATGGGATCCTCCCATACCAGGGCACAAACCCGTGTCCCCTGCATCGGCAGGCAGATTCTCAACCACTGTGCCACCAGGGAAGCCCTGAATTTCCTTTTTGAGCCACCCTTCTTCCTATACTCAAGTCTGCTTTTTCTGTGTTTGTACAACTTACTGAACTCAGCCAAGACATCAACAGGGAAGTCCTCTTTTTGATTAAAATGGGTTATTTTGGCACTTATGTCCTAAATCTAATCACCAAAGACAAGACAAAACAAAACCAATGTCCCATTCCATACAATCCTAGAACCCTGAGCTATGCTCATTCTTGGTCCACTGACCAAATAACTACCAGTTTAGGCAAAACTTACACACAGCACTGCACTTCTATGTAAGCTTTAGAATAACACATTCATAATATTATACTAAGAAGCATCATCAAAAATAATCAGATTCAATTGTGCTCACAGAGCACAGTTTATTGTTGCAGCCTTAATTTTTCTCTTTCTAGAAAATTCACAACTTGGCATCTGGTCACAAAATTCCAGAAGCCCTTGGCCGTTCCAGTAAACTTTGAGGTGAAGAGGTGGATAAGCCCTGGGATGGAACATCCTTGACTTAAATTTTACATGCTTATCATCTGGAAACCAATTTTTCTTGCTCCTTTTGTCTACTTACATTGTCATTTCCTTTGAAGGGGGAGAAGGCCTAGTAACCACATGTATATTTTGTAAAAAAAATGGTAGCCTTTTTTATGATAAACCTGGGTTATAATAGTGACTATGTACAATGCTATCTTTTTCCACCCCTCTGGAAGTGGCCTCTAGACTTGCAGTCCTGGGAAGCCCTTCTTCCTTGTTGCCTTCAGGTAAATGGGCTGTCTCACTTTGTTAGCTTAAGGCTGAAGGCCCATTCTGGGGCTAATTTTTCCATTTGTGAAAAAGCACCCTTGAGTCCAGGATCTCAAAGTTCCTTTCAGCTCTGAAACACTCATGGGTCATTGAGTGACACTTTCAAAGATGATCCAATTTAGTCCGTGCATAAGTCTGATAAACACATTCTCAAAACTTGGGTCCTACCCTCAACATCTCTTACTTCCTACCTCCTTTATTAACTTGAGCTTTCATTCAAATTTCTACAACTGACAACCATCTAACAAAACCCCACAATTAAAATAAGGTTCTTGCAAAAGACCATTCAATTTCATCTTATTGGAACCATTTGTGTACTCCATGGGGAAAAAATATGGAGTATTTCACTGTGAACAATTACATTTTGAATGACAAACATTTACTAAGATGATCAATGGAAAGCAATGCTTATTATTAGTTAACCACTTTAGCTGGCTAATATCTTATCTAAGCTGTCATAACTGACCAAGTGGCCTAGAGTAAACTTCAGTTTCCTTATCTGTAAAGTGAAGCTGACCCAGCTCTTGAAAAGTACTTATAATCACTCTGAGTCTCTGAGGGCAACTGACCACCTGGGAACATCTGAGACTCTTTGAGGGGTGCATTTACTCTTTGAGGCCATTCGGGGAATCATTTAGTACTGTAGCAATGACTTACTATTGTTGCCCTAGTGGTCCCAAAGAGTTAATGCACTTTCCATATACCTCTTGCTTTCTCTGTGTATATCAACTAATATATCAGATGGTATCTTTGACAAATCAATTTGCTTGACACAAGTGGGTGGGCATTTTACTCCCAGACAGTACTTGTCTCTTCTTGGCTTATAAAAGAACCAGAGCCAAACCCCATTTACACATTACTCTACACCACAGAGTACTTTGGGATTATTTACGAAATGCAGAGTTGCTAACTGCTGTAACCTCCTCAGTGCCACTCTTGTCTTCTCTGATCTTAAGCTGACTGGAGGTATTAGAGGTACTTGATAGTCTTGATTTTAACATTATCAATAATAGCTATAGGCTGTGAACATCTATCTATCCACTTGTCATCCTTTCCTTCCATCTAGACTCAGAGAAAGAGGGACTTTCAAGAAGGTGAATCTACTTATGTTCTGGATCACTTCCTATCTGCTGTCTCCCCAAGTAGCATTTTGATCAAATATTCACTTTTTTTTTTTTTTTTGCTATTTTTTTTCAAACTCTGTGAAAAGCTCTAATCTTTTAAAAAAATTTTTATTGGAGTATAGTTGATTTTCAGTGTTGTGTTAGTTTCTGGTGTACAGCAAAATGACTCAGTTATACACATACATATATTCATTCATTTTCAGATTCTTTACCCATGTAGGTTACTACAGAATATTGAATAGAGTTCCCTGTGCTATACAGTAGGTCCTTGTTGGTCATCCATTTTATACATAGTAGTGTGTGTATGTTAACCCCAAACTCCTAATTTATCCCTCTCCATCCTGCATTTCCCCTTTGGTAACCATAAGTTTGTTTTCAAAATCGGTGAGTCTGTTTCTGTTTTGTAAATAAGATCATTTGTGTCGTTTTTTAAAATTAGATTCCACATATGAGTGATATCATATGATATTTGTCTTTCTCTGTCTTTTACTTCACTTAGTATGATAATCTCTAGGTCTGTCTATGTTGCTGCAAATGGCATTATTTTGTTCTTTTTTATGGCTGAGTAATATTTGATTGTATATATGTACCACATCTTCTTTGTCCATTCATCTGTCGATGGACACTTAGGTTGCTTCCATGTCCTGGCTATTGTAAATAGTGCTGCAATGAACATTAGGGTGCATATATCTTTTCAAATAATGGTTTTCTCCAGATATATGACCAGGAGTGGGATTACTGGATCATACGGTAGTTCTATTTTTAGTTTTTTAAGGAACCTCCATTCTGTTCTCCACAGTGGCTGTACCAATCTAAATTCCCACCAATAGTGTAGGAGGGTTCCCTTTTCTCCATGTTTTCTCCAGCATTTATTATTTGTAGACTTTTTGATGATGGCCATTCTGACTGGTGTGAGGTGATACCTCACTGTAGTTTTGATTTGCATTTCTCTGATAATTAGTGATGTCGAGCAGAAAAGCTCTAATCTTAAATAAATCATACCCTCCCTGGACTTTATGCCCTTGTTTGCCTCTCACCCTCTCTTTCCTTTCTTTTCTAGTTATGCTGTGAAAAAGAAGTCCATTATTACTGTCCTCACTTCACTCACTCACTCACTCACTCCATAACCCAGCGTTGCCTTCTCTGAATGTGGTAGTCATTGCTAACAGTCCACCTCCTCTGGGTTTTCAAGAACCTGTAAAATGTTTGTAATCTACAGAAAAATTGATTGGCTTAAATACAAAAAGGAAACTACAAATTTTTTTAAATTAGTACTAATCTCAAAGGGAAAATTTTTAATCTCATGTCTTTTATGAGATAAATTTAATGTGGAGTTTGGCACATTTTAATGTTTGCTATAATATGAGGTGGGACCTCCAGAAATCAATGTGTCAAGGGTCTAGAATTTTAAGTGACCCTGTTCAGAAATACCCTAATTGCCAAATCAGGTGGACCATCTTCAGTCCTTATTAAAAAGTGACACAGGGTTTCCCTGGTGGCGCAGTGGTTGAGAGTCCGCCTGCCGATGCAGGGGACGCGGGTTCGTGCGCCGGTCCGGGAGGATCCCACGTGCCGCGGAGCGGCTGGGCCTGTGACCCATGGCCGCTGAGCCTGCGCGTCCGGAGCCTGTGCTCCGCAACGAGAGAGGCCACAACAGTGAGAGGCCCGCGTACCACAAAAAAAAAAAAAAAAAAAAAGTGGCACAATAGTTGATAATGTTGACCATATCCTCCTTTCTCTTCCCTTGGTTTCTGTGATACCAAATCTCCTAGTTTTTAACTGATATCTTTGATTACTTCTGCTCAGTCTCCTCCAGTTTCCTCTTCTATCCCCAGAGTTCTATCTTGGTTGTCTTCTCACGTAATATACTTTCCTTGGCAATCTCATTTTACCCAGGTTCCTCTGTTCACTTATATTCTGGACTCCATCACCATCTGTGCTGGCATCTCAACTTCAACTGCTGTCATCTTTGACCTTGAAAATCTGCTCTTCCTTTCATGTTCCTAGCTGAGTAGATGGTACATTGTCCCTTCAACAGCTCAATCCAGAAGTCTGGGAGATGTCTTATACCTTTCTTTCCCTCACATCTTATATCCAGTCAATCACCAATTAATTCAATTCCTTTATTCTCTTGAATATGCCCACGTCTCTTCATCTTTTACAAACACAATTCTGGTTTTTCTGCTCTCATGCTTAATCCTTTCAGTGGTTGCCACTAACTTGGGATGAAGACCAAAATCTTACCATGACTCATAAGACGCTCCATGAGCTGGCCTCTGCCCGCCTCTCCAGCTTCAATTCCAGTCACTCTTCTCTCTCCACTACTCTCAATGCATAAACTGTAGCCAGACTGGTGTTCATCGTAATTCACTCTCACAACAATTCTCCCCTTTTCACAAGGTGTTCCTTATTTTAGAACATCGTTCCACCCACTCTTCCCCTAGGCAGGCCTCCCTTGAATCTCCAGATCGTGTCAGCTGATCCTGTGCCTGTCACCATCCACTACAGTCACACTCTCATTACAGTCTGCACCTCACCTTCTGCAGCTCTCCAACACACTTGATTTACTTTTTAAAATTTTACTATACGCCAAAAGTTTTATTTTGGCATAAAGTTGACTTACAATGCCGTGTCAATTTCAGGTGTACAGCATAGTGGCTCAGTTATACATAAACATATATTCATTCTTTTTCAGATTCTTTTACAGAGTATTGAGTAGAGTTCCCTGTGCTATACAGTAGGTCCTTGTTGGTTATCTATTTTATATATAGTAGTGTGTGTATGTTAATCCCAAGCTCCTAATTTATCCCTCCCCCACTCCACGTTTCCCCTTTGGTAACCTTAAGTTTGTTTTCGAAATCTGTGAGTCTGTTTCTGTTTTGTAAATAAGGTCATTTATATAATTTTTAATTGGGTTGGCCAAAAAGTTCATTTGGGTTTTTCCATAAGATGTTAGATTCTACATGTGAGTGATATCATATGGTATTTGTCTTTCTCTGTCTGACTTACTCAGTATGATAATCTATAGGTCCATCCATGTTGCTGCAAATGGCATTATTTCATTCTTTTTTTATGGCTGAGTAATAGTCCATTGCATATATGTACCACATCTTTATCCATTCCTCTGTTGATAGACATTTACATTGCTTTCATGTCTTGGCTATTATAAATATTGTTGCAGTGAACAACGGGGTGCATATATCTTTTTGAATTATGGTTCCAACACACTTAAAATTCTATGTGCAATGTCTGTTTTCCCAATAAGAGTGCATAATACTTATTAAGTACTTCCTATGTGTGAGACATTTTTATATATACTATCTCATTTTAATCATTACAACAACTATGAGGTAGGTTCTATTATTACTCTAATTTTATAGATAAAGAAACTGAAGTGCTGAGAAATTGAAGGCCACATAGCTAGTGAAGGGTAAATTAAAGCTGGAACCCAGGCAGTCTGTATGCAAAGTCCATGTGGATCCATGGTTAACATGCTTCAGTGAAACAATAGGCTCCATAAGGGCAGGGGCCAGATCTTGTACCTCCAGAGTCTAACACAGGATTGGCACATAGTAGGGACCAACAAGGAATTGCTGAAATAATACAGTACAAGTTCCTAGGGTGGTATACAGGTCCACCATATTCTTATCCTCATCTACCTCTCTAGCCTTTTCTCCCAGTGGGCCTGTCCCCTCCTCCCCATGCCCTGTCTTCTAGCCATATAAGCAGTTTCCTGAACAGGCCCTAGTGGTTCACACCCCTGCCTTTTGTATGTTCATTAACTCCCTCACTCACTCATCCATTCATTCGCTCACCATGCATTCGTTTAAGGAATACCTACTGAAGGCCAGGCAGAGAGAAAATCCTATGATAGATGTATGCTATTGGAACACAAAAGAGGGATGTCTAAATAAGACTGAGGAGTCAAGAAAGGCTCCCAAAAGAGGTCACACTAAAATTGTGTTTTCATTTCCCTGAAATGAGCGTAGCTGCCTAGCAAGCCCCTATTTACCTTTCAGGGCTCTGCTCAAATGTCTCTTCCAGTGCTCTCTCCATGGCAGAACTTACAGGGATATTGTACTACATGTCTTTAGATGACAGCCTCCCCCAACAGACAGTGAGATCGTCTTACTCTCTTTGTGAATCAGTCTCAGCACAGTGAGTTCCTGGCACAGAGGAGATACCCAATAAAGCACTGATGCATGAACAAATAAAATAATGGTTCTTTTGGTGAAAACACTCCTCTTAAATTCATTGTACAACTCTGTGAATTTGCCTGAAACCATACAATTTGGCTTCATTTACAGAATAGACATATTTCCTTAACATACAGATAAGAGAGATTGGGGGACCACTGACACCTAGCATCATCGTATCATTTTATTTTAGACACAGATGTATAAACCACATAAAAACACTTCTGTAAACACAAACACACACACACTCACCCATATGGTTTTGTCACTTTGTGAATCTAATACCTTGAGGAAATAAGAATTCACACCATCAGGCACATTCTCCTGAAAGCTCTGGATACTATGGAGAATATTACATGACAGAATGTTAGTATATTTTCTGAAAGGCAAGATGATCCTAACAATTCTCTCATCAATGAAAAGGACATTTTAATTATTGAAATGGGCCGTAAATGTTAGGCAGTTAATGTGTTTTGTGCACGTGTGGAAAAAAATGATGCCATTATACATTTTGGACTAACATCAAAGCACATGTCTGTCACACTCTTCTTTTTGGGTTTGTCATATGAAGGGCTCTTTGAAAATTGTAATGAGATGCAAACTTACCCCAATGTCCCCTTCTCTACTAATACATAAAGAACGGGTTTGACTCTCTGGGTACCAAAGCTCTTATGGGAGCTGCTGAGGACGATGCCTGGCATTCTTCAATCCTGTGTCTGTTTGAATGTATAACCCTGAGCTACCTCTTTCTCGCTCGGGATAAGTTATCTCACCTGCCAAATGAGTAGGTTGGACTAGAGCAGGGGTCAGCAAATCTTTCTGGTCAAGAGTGAAATAGTAAATATTTTTGGCTTTGAATCACATAGTCTGTGTTGCACCTACTTAACTCTGTCATTGTAGTGTGGAAGCAGTCATCCAAATATGTAAACAAACAGGTATGACTGTTTTCCAATAAAAGTTTATTTACAAAAATGGTGGGCCAGATTTGGCCAGTGAGTCAAGAGTTGCAGATACCTGGACTAGTTGAATTCTAGCATCCCTTTTAAGCTTTTTTCTGCCATGGTATTTGGTTTCAATCGTCCTGTGAGAGATCAGAATTCAGGGACGGCTGGGAGAAAAGAGGAGCACACGTTGAGAATCATTGGCTGGATGAGATGACTATATTTGACTTATCTTTTCACTTGGAATCTTTTTACTTTGTAGCATAATGCCCCTATTATATTTAGCAATTAGAGTGCCATCACAAAGTAAAATGTAAAACCATTATTCCTTGAAAAGAGAAAAGGCTTGCAGTATGAAATGATGCATGCAAGGAGTGTGGGTGATAATTTACTCATATAATCATTTCTATTTCAGTTCTATGGCAAGTATTTCTGGAGATGGCTCACGGCAAGGAGATCTTTAAAGATGTGCACATCATAATTAACCTTTTTATATACTCTGATAGAAATATCAATAGTCTTTTCTCTTTTAGCAGTTTTAACTTTACTTATGGCCTATGGAATGGTTTGAATTAAAGAATGATGATTATAAGAAAAAAAAAACCTTTATACTTTGGGTTTAAAACAAAACATGCATATTCTTCCTGTTATTTTTATTTCATGGTTAAGTTCTAGACAATGAAACCTCTATTTCTTTTTTCTCCCTGGCAGAGGAGATTAGACAACTAACTGGCTAGTACTTCTGTAGCACACAGATCAGTGATTCTCTAAGTGTGGTTGCAGGACCAGCAGCAACAGTGTCAGCATCAGCATCACTAGGAATTCGTTTGAAATACAAATCCTCCAGCCCTACTCCAGACGTACTGAATGAGAAACTCTGAGGCTGGGACCCAGCAGTGTGTATTTTAACAAGTCCTCCAGATGATTCTGATGCCCAATCAAGTTTAAGAACCACCAATATAGACGATCACTTTCTAGAAACACAAATTAAAGGGAAGACCTGATCTCATGCACACAGCAGAATGACCCTAGAGGCACATTCGGGAGGTGCAGAATAAAGGCAATAAGGCTCTAGCCATAAATTACAAGAAGAAGAGGGGCCGAGAAAGGAAAACAATAGAGAAGAAAAGAGAGATAGTACTTAGGTGAGTGAGAACTAGAAAACCCCAGAGGTTCTGTTTGCAGCTGTGACTAAGCTCAGAGATATCACCATCACTTCCAGTCTCAAAGTCACCCATTTAGCAATCCTCACCATGACTGATGGATGAGGACTATGCTAGGTGATAGGGACATGGGAATGAAGAGGCTACTCTTCCTGTCTGCAAAGGAAGTCTTGGAGGTATTTTTAAAGATCCTAAAGTATCTTTGAAGATCTCCTTGCCATGTGAGCCATATCCAGAAATACTTCCAAGTATTTCACAGTCTTGGAGTGAAAAAAGAAAAGAAATGGCTCCCTTGAGAATTTACAAGTAACTAATTATCGAAGTCAAAGGGAGAAACTGGATGGCAGGAGAGACAGAAGAGACAGGATGAAGAGAACAAAGATAAAAGAGGAGAAATAAAAGGATAAAGAGAGTGAGCATTAAACAATTTTGTTTGTATTAGAACATTGAGGAATCTGTCCTTTTAATCCCTCCATTTACTCAATGGCAAGTTCTGTGACTTGGAGATACGTATCCCTAACAGTTCTTTGTCCCCTTACTGTTCCACTGAACAGAACTGCAGAACTGCAACCAAAAGCCTCCCCTTCCCTTATGATGCTTACAATTGACAAAAAGCAAAAGTAACACAGAGATGTAGACCAGTAAGCTGTGTATGTCAGAAACATCATGATCTTATACTAACATTACCTGGTCACACTTCTAGTTCTGTGGCATAGTATTAATAATCTTAGAGCCTCATCTTAAAGTCACCTTTGGGTCCACAAGGAGAGTGTTACAGATGAAACCATGTTATTATAAACTAACATGAAATCAAACATCATAGTGCTTTTAGAGTTTGGATGATTTCTAAAAGTCCCCCTGTCAAACAGACTCAAATGTTCTAAAGAATGACTTTACTTTTTATAGAAATAATGTGTATGTCTATTCTTGTTTTAAAAAATTCAAGCCATACAGAAAGGTACAAAGGAAGAGATAAATAATTTCCCAAAGTAAAGATTACTAATGTTTGGTGAACAGAATGCATAAATGCAAAGCGAAGGATAGATAATTAGAGGTGGTTTCAGACAGAGGGATCATATGGTATGTGCTATTTTTTAAAACAAAGTTTTTATTTTGGTATAATTTTAGATTCACAGAAATGTTGCAAGGATAGTACAGAGTATTACCCAGCTTCCTCTACTATGGACATCTTATATTACCATGGAACATCTAACATTTAAAACCAACATTGATATATTACTATTATCTAAATTCAAGACTTTGTTTGAATTTTACCAGTTTTTCCACTAATGTCTTCTTTCTGTTCCAAGATTCACATTGCATTTACTCGTCAGGTATTGTATTAGTCAGGATTCTCCAGAGAAGCAGAACCAACAGGATGTGTGTGTATATTGTATAATAAATAAATAAATTTATTTATTTATTGTTTATTTATTTATGTATTTACTTATATGAATTGGCTCATGTGATTTTGGAGGCTAAGAAGTCCCAAGATCTGCAGTTAGAAAGCTAGAGACTCAGGGTAACCAATGTATAGTGTCATTCTGAAAGCCAGTAACCTGGAGCCCCAGGAAGACCTGATGTTTCAGTTCAAGTCCAAAGACTGAAAAAAAAACCAATGTCCCAGCTCAAATCAGTCAAGCAAGAGGAATTCTTCTTTACTTAGCCTTTTTGTTGTATTCATGTCTTCAATTGATTGGATGAAGCCCACCCACATTAGGAAGGGCAATCTGCTTTATTCAGTCTATCCATTCAAATGTTAATTTCATGCAGAAACACCTTCACAGACATACCCAGAATATGTTTGATCAAAAGTCTGGGCACCCTGTGGCCCAGTCAAGTTGACACACAAATTAACCATCACAGGTGTACATATTATTTGTAATTTATTAATTTTTATTATTTAAAATTATTTAAAATTTATTAACTTTTAATCCAACTTGCTAGGTCATTTCTTAAGTGATACCCTTTACTTAAAATGCTCACAGTAAGCAGACAGCTCTCTAGCTGCCCCTACTCCTCTGTCCCCATCAGTTCAGCTGGATATTTTCTAAGAGTCAACTGTGTTTGAACCCAAACATTTAAAATCATATAACTTAATTAAATTTTATGAAAACTGATAAAATACCAATGCAAAAAGAATAAATCAGTGTTTCCATAAAGAACAGGTTGAGTGTTAGGAAGACGAGATAAATGTAGGGTTATTCAAAATTTGCCTTCAAATTAGGTGTGAGCATGACAATGGTAAAATATTGGGAGGTAGAGGGGGATCTAGGAGGATACTGCACTCAGATTTTCTCCCAAATGTCTTTCAGTTCTTGTTTCATTTTAAAGAAATTGAAACTGAAAATCATGGAGAGTGCGTTATTGGCATAGTTCATGCAAAAAAGATGGCCAGGGGGAATTCCAATCAGGGGGCTGCTCTCAAAGGAAAGATCTTGGCCCCAAATCAAAAGATTGCCAAATGACTATATATTGGGGTTATGTTAAAATAAAATATGCATTTGGGGAAGATGAAAAATTTCCAAAGATGAAAAGTGGTGATAATTGTACAACAATGTGTGTTCTACAACTAGTGTCATAGAGCTGTACACTTAAAAATGGCTAATACGGTAAATTTTATGTTATCTATATTTTATCACAATAAAAAAATTAAATATGCAAAGTAGGTATGTTTATTTTTTCAGATTCCGTTTCAACAAATTTTTTTTAACTTACAAATGTTTGTATTTGATAAGAGGGCTTATTCTGTATTAAATTTACTTTTATTTTAATTCAGTAGAAGAGGGACACCAATATGAAATTGAATGATTTTCAGGTAAATGATCCCTTCTGTGATTTTAAATAAAGAGATTTTAATTCTCTAACATTGCTCTAAATTTAAGAGAAAAAAAAATCCTTGAAAAACTTTGAGGTTAGAGCAGTGTTTGTCAATCTAAGGCAGTGCCAAGTCCTTAGGATGTTTTAGAAATGAGTGGACATGTTTTTGGTGGTCACAATAACTGAAGTGATCCTGGCATTTAGTGCCTGGGCTCTAGAGATGCCAAACATCTTAACAATGCACAGGACCTTCGTAATATCAAAGACATGCCCATCCTCAAATTCACTAGTTCCCCCAGTGACAAACACTGAGGTAGAGTCAATATATTTTTTAAATTATGCTTCAATTTTGCATAGTCTCTATTGACTTTCTTATGAAATTTGAGGAGACAGACACCAGTTTACCTTCTTTCACCTCTCTGCTTCTAACCCCATTTTTGGTTAGTTTTACTCTTCTGTACAGTGCTTGGGTTTTAACATTTATATCCTGTTCTGAAACCATCATTCAAACAGTTGTTTACTCTTGATTGTATTGATATTTTTAAATGATTTGGTGCTCACCACCAGACTGTTTCTTGCCTTGGCTTCTCCATTTCTGCACTCTTTACCTTTGACTGAACTACTTGGTTGTCTTGAGTTTGTCATACAGTAGTTTTTAATTAATTTAATTATTATTCCAAGAAAAACTCATGGATTTTTATTTCTTTGCATTCTTTCATGCTTACTATCTATCTGTTGCGTTAATCCTAGGAGGAAACTTAATTGGGTTTAGAACTTTCAAGTCATGCATTCTTTTCATCAGAACTTTGTAGACATTGGTGCAATGTCTTTGGTTTTCAGGGTGGGGTGGGGAAGCCTGGGGTTAATCTGATTTCCTCCTTTATTCCTGACTTTTTGTTGGTATACCTATATTATTCATTTTAAAGGTTTCAAATATTATATTTTGACATAATATTTGATATATTCAAGAGATTAAATATAAAATATGTAAATTATAAATAATCAAAATGAAAACTTTTAAATAATTACTCAACTCAAGAACTGAAAGGGGCTTCCCTGGTGGCGCAGTGGTTGAGAATCCGCCTGCCGATGCAGGGGATACGGGTTCGTGCCCCGGTCCGGGAAGATCCCACATGCCGCGGAGCGGCTGGGCCTGTGAGCCATGGCCGCTGAGCCTGCGCGTCCGGAGCCTGTGCCCCGCAACGGGAGAGGCCACAACAGTGAGAGGCCCGCGTACCACAAAAAAAAAAAAAAAAAAAAAAAAAAGAACTGAAAGAATCACCAATACCATTTATTGCATCTGCCTATGGGTTCCTCCTCTGTTCCATTTCCTCCTCTTCCCCCTGAGGAAGCAACTCTCCTGTATGTTTATCCTGCCTTTGCAATATTCCAAATAGTTTTATCATGTATGTATATATCCATAAATAATAAATGATTTCATTTTGCCTTTTAAAATTTAACTTAATATTTCTAAAGATTCATCCCTTTGTGTTACTATAGAACACTCATTTTTAATAACATTATTGATACTGAATTTACATACCATAATGTTCACCCATTTAAATTATATAGTTTGGGAATTCCTGGCAGTCCAGTGGTTAGGACTCTGTACTTCCACTATAGGGGGAATGGGTTCCATCCCTGTTGGGGAACTAAGATTCCCCAAACCACGTGGTGTGGCCAAAAAAAAGAAAGAAATTATATAGTTTGGCAGCTGTCAGTATATTTACAGACTTGTATGACCATCACCATCTTCTAATTTTAGAGTACTCTAATCACTTCCCCCAGAAACTTTAGACCTGTTAGCAGTCATTCCCAACCACTTCTTCCCCTGTTTCTCCATACCCTAATTGTGTTACCACCACTGATCTGTGATACCACCTCTATTACATATAAAGTTTTCATATGTGCTTGGGTATATTCTCTGTTTCATTCTGTCACTCTCCATTTGTCAGTCTTTCTAACTCTCTGCCAAAATCACAGTCTTAATTATTATAGCTTTATAGAAGCTCTTCAGGATTAGGAACCAAGATGGTGAAGTACAAGGACGTGCTCTCACTCCCTCTTGCTAGACCACCAGAATCACAACTAGCTGCTGGACAGTCATTGACAGGAAGACACTGGAACTCACCAAAAAAGATACCCCACATCCAAAGAAAAATGAGAAGCCACAATGAGATGGTAGGAGGGGCGCAATCACAGTAAAAGCAAATCCCATAACTGCTGGATGGTTGACTCACAGACTGGAGAACACTTATACCACAGAAGTCCACCTACTGGAGTGACGGTTCTGAGCTCCATGTCAGGCTTCCCAACCTGAGGGTCCAGCAACGGAAAGAGGAATTCCTAGAGAATCAGACTTTGAAGGTTAGCGATATTTGATTGCAGGACTTCAACAGAAATGGGGGAAACAGAGACTCCACTCTTGGAGGGCACACAAAAAGTAGTGTGCGCATCGGGACCCAGGGGAAGGAGCAGTGACCCCATAGGAGACTGAACCAGACCTACCTGCTAGTGTTGGAGGGTCTCTGGCAGAGGCAGGTGGTGGCTGTGACTCACCTTGGGGACAAGGACACTGGCAGCAGAAGTTCTGGGAAGTATTCCTTGGTGTGAGCCCTCCCAGAGTCCCCAGTTAGCCCCACCAAAGAGCCCAGATAGGCTCTAGTGTTGGGTTGCCTCAGGCCAAACAACAAACAGTGAGGGAACCCAGACCCACCCATCAGCAGTCAAGCAGATTAAAGTTTTACTGAGCTCTGCCCAACAGAGTAACAGTCACCTCTACCCACCACCAGTCCCTCCCATCAGGGAACTCGCACAAGCCTCTTAGATAGCCTCATCCACCAGAGGGCAGACAGCAGAAGCAAGAAGAACTACAATCCTGAATCCTGTGGAACAAAAACCACATTCACAGAAAGATAGACAAGATGAAAAGGCAGAGGGCTATGTACCAGATGAAGGAACAAGATAAAACCTCAGAAAAACAACTAAATGAAGTGGAGATAGGCAGCCTTCCAGAAAAAGAATTGAGAATAATGATAGTGAAGATGACCCGGGACCTCGGAAAAACAATGGAGGCAAAGATTGAGAAGATGCAAGAAATGTTTAACAAAGACCTAGAAGAATTAAAGAACAAACAGAGATGAACAATACTGAAATGAAAACCACACTAGAAGGAATCAATAGCAGAATAACTGAGGCAGAAGAACAGATAACTGACCTGGAAGACAGAATGGTGGAATTCACTGCTGCAAAACAAAATAAAGAAAAAAAAATGAAAAGAAATGAAGACAGCCTAAGAGATCTCTGGGACAACATTAAGCGCAACAACATTCACATTATAGGGGTCCCAGCAGGAGAAAAGAGAGAAAGGACCCAAAAAAGATTTGAAGAGATTATACTCTAAAATTTCCCTAACATGGGAGAGGAAATAGCCACCCAAGTCCAGGAAGTGCAGAGAGTCCCATACAGGATAAAACCAAGGAGAAACACACCGAGACACAAAGTAATCAAATTGGCAAATATTAAAGACGAAAAATTATTGAAAGCATCAAGGGAAAAATGACAACATACAAGGGAATCTCCATAAGGTTAACAGCTGATTTCTCAGCAGAAACTCCACAAGCCAGAAGGGAGTGGCATGACATACTTAAAGTGATGAAAGGGAAGAACCTACAACCAAGATTACTCTACCCAGCAAGGATCTCCTTCAGATTAGAGGGAGAATTCAAAAGCTTTACAGACAAGCAAAAGCTAAGAGAATTCAGCACCACCAAACCAGCTCTACAACAAAGGCTAAAGGAACTTCTCTAACTGAGAAACACAAGAGAAGAAAAGGACCTACAAAAACAAACTCAAAACAATTAAGAAAATGGTCATAGGAACATACATATCGATAATTACCTTAAACATGGATGGATTAAATGCTCCAACCAAAAGACACAGGCTTGCCAAATGGATACAAAAACAAGACCCATCTATATGCTGTCTACAAGAGACCCACTTCAGACCTAGGGACACATACAGACTGAAAGTGAGGGAATGGAAAAAGATATTCCATGCCAATGGAAATCAAAAGAAAGCTGGAGTAGCAATACTAATATCAGATAAAATAGACTTTAAAATAAAGAATGTTATAAGAGACAAGGAAGGACACTACATAATGATCTAGGGATCAATCCAAGAAGAAGATATAACAATTATAAATATATATGCACCCAACATAGGAGCACCTCAATACATAAGGCAAGTGCTAACAGCTATAAAAGAGGAAATTGACAGTAACACAATAATAATGGGGGACGTTAACACCTCACTTACACCAATGGACAGATCATCCAAAATGAAAATAAATAAGGAAACAGAAGCTTTAAATGACACAATAGACCAGATAGATTTACTTGATATTTATAGGACATTCCATTCAGACACAGCAGATTACAGTTTGTGAAGTGCGCACAGAACATTCTCCAGGATATTTCACATCTTGGGTCAGAAATCAAGCCACAGTAAATTTAAGAAAATTGAAATCACATCAAGCATCTTTTCTGACCACAATGCTATGAGATTAGAAATAAATTACAGGGGAAGAAATGTAAAAAACACAAACACATGGAGGCTAAACAATACGTTAATAAATAACCAAGAGATCACTGAAGAAATCAAACAGGAAATAAAAAAATACCAAGAGACAAATGGCAGTGAAAACACGACAATCCAATACCTATGGGATGCAGCAAAAGCAGTTCTAAGAGGGAAGTTTATAGGTATACAAGCCTACCTCAAGAAACAAGTAAAATCTCAAGTAAACAATCTAACCTTACACCTAAAGGAACTAGAGAAAGAAGAACAAACAAAACCCAAGTTAGCAGAAGGAAAGAAATCGTAAAGATCAGAGCAGAAATAAATGAAATAGAAACAAAGAAAACAATAGCAAGGATCAATAAAACTAATAGCTGGTTCTTTGAGAAGATAAACAAAATTGATAAACCAATAGCCAGACTCATCAAGAAAAGAGGGAGAGGACTCAAATCAATAAAATTATAAATGAAAAAGGAGAAGTTACAACAGACACCTCAGAAATAAAAAGCATCCTAAGAGACTACTACAAGCAATGCTATGCCAATAAAATGGACAACCTGGAAGAAATGGACAAATTCTTACAAATGCACAACCTCCTGAGACTGAACCAGGAAGAAACAGAAAATATGAACAGACCAATCACAAGTAATGAAATTGAAACTGTGATTAAAAATCTTCCAACAAACGAAAGCCCAGGACCAGATGGCATCCGAGGTGAAGTCTATAAAACATTTAGAGAAGAATGTAACACCCATCATTCTCAAACTCTTCCAGAAAGTTGCAGAGGAAGGAACACTCCCAAACTCATTCTATGAGGCCACCATCACCCTGATACCAAAACCAGACAAAGATACTACAGAAAAAGAAAGTTACAGACCAATATCACTGATGAATATAGATGCAAAAATCCTCAACAAAATACTAGTAAACACAATCCAACAACAAATTAAAAGGATCGTACACCAAGATCAAGTGGGATTTATCCCAGGGATGCAAGGATTCTTCAATATATGTAAATCAATCAGTGTGATAAGCCATATTAACAAATTGAAGAATAAAAACCATATGATCATCTCAATAGATGCAGAAAAAGCTTCTGACAAAATTCAACACCCATTTATGATTAAAGCTCTCCAGAAAGTGGGCATAGAGGGAACCTACCTCAACATAATAATGGCCATATACAACAAACCCACAGCAAACATCATTCTCAATGATGAAAAACTGAAAGCATTTCCTCTAAGATCAGGAACAAGTCAAGGATGTCCACTTTTGCCACTATTATTCAACATAGTTTTAGAAGTCCTAGCCACGGCAATCAGAGAAGAAAAAGAAATAAAAGAAATACAAATTGGAAAAGAAGGAGTAAAACTGTCACTGTTTGTAGATGACATGATACTATACACAGAGAATCCTGAAGATGCCACCAGAAAACTACTAGAGCTAATCAATGAATTTGGTAAAGTTGCAGGATACAAAATTAATGCACAGAAATCTCTTGCATTCCTATACACTAACAACAAAAGACAGGAAAGAGAAATTAAGGAAACACTCCCATTTACCACTGCAACAAAAAAAATAAAATATCTTGTAATAAACCTACCTAGGGAGACAAAAGACTTGTATGCAGAAAACTATAAGACACTGATGAAAGAAATTAAAGATAATACCAACAGATGGAGAGATATACCATGCTCATGGATTGGAAGAATCAACATTGTGAAAATGACTATACTACCCAAAGCAATCTACAGATTTAATGCAATCCCTAGTAAATTACCAATGGCATTTTTTATGGAACTAGAACAAAAAAATCTTAAAATTTGTATGGAGACACAAAAGACCCTGAATAGCCAAAGCAGTCTTGAGGGAAAAGAACAGAGCTGGAGGAGTCAGACTTCCTGCCTTCAGACTACTACAAAGCTACAATAGTCAAGACAATATGGTACTGGCACAAAACCAGAAACATAGATCAATGGAACAGATAGAAAGCCCAGAGAGAAACCCACACACCTATGGTCAACTAATCTATGGCAAAGGAAGCAAGAATATGCAATGGAGAAAAGACAGTTTCTTCAATAAGTGGTGCTGGGAAAACTGGACAGCTGCATGTAAAAGAATGAAATTAGAACACTCCCTAACACCATACATGAAAATAAACTCAAAATGGATTAGACACCTAAATGTAAGACACTATCAAACTCTTAGAGGAAAACATAGGCAGAACATTCTATGATATAAATTACAGCAAGATCTTTTTTGATCCACCTCCTAGAGTAATGGAAATAAAAACAAAAATAAACAAATGGGACCTAATGAAACTTCAAAGCTTTTGCACAACAAAGGAAACCATAAACAAGACGAAAAGACAGCCCTCACAATGGGAAAAAAATATTTGCAAACGAATCAATGGACAAAGGATTAATCTCCAAATATATAAACAGCTCATGCTGCTCAATATCAAAAAAACAAACAACCCAATCCAAAAATGGGCAGAAGAACTAAATATACATTTCTCCAAAGAAGACATACAGATGGCCAAAAAGCACATGAAAAGCTGGTCAACATCACTAATTATTGGAGAAATGCAAATCAAAACTACAATGAGGTATCACCTCACACCAGTTAGAATGGGCATCATCAGAAAATCTACAAAAACAAATTCTGTAGAGGGTATGGAGAAAAGGGAATGCTCTTGCACTGTTGGTGGGAATGTAAATTGGTACAGCCACTATGGAGAACAGTATGGAGGTTCTTCAAAAAACTAAAAATTGAATTAACATATCCAGCAATCCCGCTACTTGGCATATACCCAGAGAAAACCATAATTCAAAAGGACACATGCACCCCAATGTTCATTGCAGCATTATTTACAATAGCCAGGTCATGGAAGCAACCTACATGCCCATCGACAGATGAATGAATAAGGATGATGTGGTACATATATACAATGGATTATTACTCAGCCATAAAAAGGAACGAAATTGGATCATTTGTAGAGACATGGATGGACCTTGAGGCTGTCATACAGAGTGAAGTAAGTCAGAAAGAGAAAAACAAATATCGTATGCTAGCGCATATATGTGGAACCTAGAAAAATGGTACAGATGAACTGGTTTGCAGGGCAGAAATTGAGACACAGATGTATAGAATAAACGTATGGACACCAAGGGAGGAAAGCAGTGGGGAGGTGGTGGTGATGGTGTGATGAATTGGGCGATTGGGATTGACGTGTATACACTTATGTGTATAAAACTGATGACTAATAAGGATCTGCTGTATCAAAAAATAAATGAAATTAAATTAAAAATTTTAAAAAAGAAGATCTTCAAACCTGGTACAAATCATCACACTTCATTTTTTAGGAGATTCAGGTTTTTTTACCCATTTGCTCTTCCATATACATTAGATTTATTCCCAGATACCTTATGTTTTTGTTGCAATTATAAATTGTACGTTTTAATTATTACATTTTAAAATGTTTATGGCTGTTGTTTGGAAAGGCAGTGAAATTTTGTATATTGGTCTTAAAGCTGTATACAATAGGAGAGTAAAGCTGTTAAGCTCTGCTGTTATTACTAATACATTGATTTTAGATTGTTTGTGGTTTTCTATATGTATAATCATAGTATCTACAACTAATGTTGGGTTTGTTCCTTTCTAGTCTTTAAGTCTTTATTTTTTTATCTTATTGTCTGGTTACATCCTCCAGCTTTAGTGATGATCAAAACATGACAGTGGGCAAATGTCCTGTTTCTGATTTCAAATGGGATGCTTCTAACTTTTCATCATTAAGAATGATGTTTACTAAGGCTTTGGTAGATACATTCATTCATATAAAGAAAATTCTCCACTCAGCTTCCTATGACTTTTTATGTTGAATCAAAGCTTAACTTTATCCAATGCTTTTTCTGTTTTTATTGAGATTATATGTGGGTTTTTCCACTTCATCTATTATGGTATACCACAATTCTAGATTTTCTAATGTTAATCTATACTAGCATTCCTGAGATAAACCCAACTAAGTCATGATAAATAAACCTTTTATTTTTTATTATTTTTTTTAGCCCTAGTGGATCTGCTAATATTTTGTTTAGCTTTTTGAGTGAGATTGATCTATAATTTCTATTCTGAAACTTTACTTGTCTACTTTTGGTGCCCAGGTTATGCAGAATGATTTATAGAATAGTTCTTATTTTTCTATTTGCTGCATAAGTCCATAAAAGATATAAATTAGCTGTTGAATGCTAAGTGATTTCACCTGTAAAATTTCATGGGCCTGGTCTTGTAAGAATATTTTAAATTATTGATTCAGTTGCTTTAATAGTTTTAGGACTATTCAAGTTTTGTAATTCTTAAGTCAGTGTTGATAAGGTATATTTTTCTAAGAAGTATTTCATTTATGTCTAAGTATTCAAATTCATTGGCATAAATTTGCTCATGGTATTTTCTTTTTAATCTGTGCTGTATCTGTATTTCCATTCCCTGTTTAGTTCTTATATTATTTGTACTCTCTTTTTTCTCAATCAATCTTGCCAAAGCTTTGTCTATTTCATTAGTCTTCTCAAAAAACTAACTTTTAACTTTATTGATGTTTCTATTGTACTTTTGTTTTCATGGAATCCTACTCTTATTTTCATTGTTTCTTTTCTTTGAGTTTATTCCTTGTTCCTTTCTAAATACTTAAGATGGGTGCTTAGTTCATTTTCAAACTTTTTTTTTTTTTTTTTTTTTTTTTGGTATGTGGGCCTCTACCATTGCGGGGCACAGGCTCCGGACGCGCAGGCTCAGCGGCCATGGCTCACGGGCCCAGCCGCTCCGCGGCACGTGGGATCTTCCCGGACTGGGGCACGAACCCGCGTCCCCTGCATCGGCAGGCAGACTCTCAACCACTGCGCCACCAGGGAAGCCTCAAACTTTTTAATGTAAGCATTATGGATGACAGATGTCACTCAAAAATATTAGTATTGATATGCTATATTTTCATTATTATTTAACCTCAAGTATTTAAAAACTTCATTATGATTTCTTAATTGATAAATGAATATTCTTTTTCCAAAGTTGTGAGAACTTTAAAAAAATATCTCTTTGCTATTGACTTCTATATAAATTGAATTCTCATCAGAGAATATTGTCTTTCTAAGGAATGAACTTTGGATTCAAAGTTGCTTTAGTGTGAGCCTATTGATAAACTCTCAGTTTTGTTTAACTATTAATGTCTTTTTAAAATTTTTTTAAATTTTTAAATTTTTGTTGGAGTATAGTTGATTTACAATGTTGTGTTCATTTCTGCTGTATGGCAAAGTGAATCACTTATAAATATATCAACTCTTTTTTAGATGCTTTTTCCATATACGTTATTATGGAGTTTTGAATAGAGTTCCCAGTGCTATACAGGGGGTCCTTATTCTTTATCTGTTTCATATATAGTAGTATGTATATGTCAATCCCAATCTCCCAATTTATCCCTCCTTTCATTTTCCCCTGGTAACCATAAGATTGTTTTCTACATCTGTGACTCTTTCTGTTTTGTAAATAAGTTCATTTGTACCATTTTTTTAGACTCCACATGTAAGCAATATCATATAATATTTTTCTTTCTCTTTCTGGTTTACTTCGCTCAATATGACAATCTCTAGGTCCATCCATGTTGCTGCAATTGGCATTGTTTCATTCTTTTTATGGCTGACTAATATTCCATTGTATATATGTACAACATCTTCTTTATCCATTCTTCTGTTGATGGACATTTAGGTTGCTTCCATGTCCTGAATATTGTAAATAGTGCTGCAGTGAACATTTGTGTGCATGTATCTTTTCGCATTATGGTTTCCTCCGGCTATATGCCCAGGAGTGGGATTGCTGGATCATATGGTAGCTCTATTTTTAGTTTTTTTTTTAAGGAACCTCCATACTGTTCTCCATAGTGGCTGTACCAATTTACATTCCCACCAACAGTGTAGAAGGGTTATCTTTTCTCTACATCCTCTCCAGCATTTATTGTTTGTAGATTTATTGATGATGGTCATTCTGACTAGTGTGAGGTGATACCTCACTGTAGTTTTGATTTGCATTTCTCTAATAATTAATGATGTTGAGCAGCTTTTCATGTGCTTTTTGGCCATCTATAACTTTATTTCACTCTGAGATTTGATAGTTAATAGCTATTTCCTCTCAACACTGAATATACTATTCCATTGCCTTCTGTTTTCTGTTATTATAGTGGAGCAGTCTGCTGTGCATGAAATAATCATTTCTCTGGGTGCTTTAAAAACTTTTCTCTTTGTTGCTCTACAGAGTCACTATGAGATAACCTCTAGGTATTGATTTTTTTGTCATTTACCTGGCTTGGGAACATTATGCTTTCCAAAATTGTAAATAAATAGCTTTCAGAATTTCTGGAAACTTCTCAGCTATTATCACTCCTTGATTAGCTTTATTCTCTTTTTTTGTGGCTCTCATTTGACATATGTTAGACTCTCATTTTATCCTCAATATTTTAAATTATTCTCATATTTTCCAGTCCCTTCTGAATTATATTTTGGTTATTTATTTCTGTCTTCAAGTTTATATACATATATACATAAATCAAGTCTATATAGAAACTCTTATAAATACAATTTAATATATAGACAGGCATGACTATATGGAAAACACCTTGAGGGCCCAATAGGGAACTATAGAATCACAGTCTTGTCTCTCTCTAATAAGCATGGTCTTTTTTTTTTTTTTTAAATACATTTATTTATTTTTGGCTGCACTGGGTCTTCATTGCTGCATGCAGGCTTTCTCTAGTTGCAGCGAGTGGAGGCTACTCTTTGTTGCAGTGCGTGCGCTTCTCATTGTGGTGGCTTCTCTTGTGGAGCATAGGCTCTACGTGCACAGGCTTCAGTAGTTGTGGCATGTGGGCTCAGTGGTTGTGGCTTACAGGCTCTAGAGCACAGCCTCAGTAGTTGTGGCGCACAGGCTTAGTTCCTCCATGGCATGTAGGATCTTCCCAGACCAGGGCTCAAACCCATGTCCCCTGCATTGGCAGGTGGATTCTCAACCACCTTGTCACCAGGGAAGTCCCAGCATGGTCTTTAAGCTCAAAATAATTGTACACTAGCACATTTGTTTTTACTTATACATAAAAGCAAACAATTCCTGGTAAAGATAATAATGAACTGGATTAGCTATGTTAATCCCTATTATGCTATGTCTCAAGTAGTGTTTTAAACAATCTCTCCATTGAGTTAACTCATGGGTTGAAATTATAAATTACATGAATACACCAATGAAGAAAAAAGTGGGCTCCTTGTGGGCTCATCAACAGTCCTCAGGAAATCTGTCAACATAAACAGTTGCTAGCATAGCACAAAATTAATAATATAGCCCAGGGAGAGCAAGGAGGAAAGCTGGAGGCAATCAGTGAAGGACTCATTTCAATTTAGGGCAGCCTGTATCAGAGAACCTGAGGGGAAAGGATTAGAAATGCACCCTCTGATATACCAGCATTCCAACAAAGTTATGAACAGCTGCTAGGAGTGACTTTGGGATTTCTTAAATTCCATCTGATAGTTTCTATTTTATTAATTTTGTTTAGGAGAAGCATTTTTAAAGTTAAAATAATTGGGTTAATGTCCTAAACTTCATTTTAGATATTTTGAGGATTGCGGGGGGAGAGATATGATTCTTTAAGTTTTTTTTTTTAGATGACTTAGCCATATAAATCATTATATATCCCTTTTCAAAAGTTTTCATAGATTTTTTTTTTTTTCCTCCTGGGACATTTAAGTGTCTTTAATTTTTATTTCCATGTTAACACAGCAAGGGAAGATAATGTACCCACAAGTTTTTTCCTCCTTTGACTTTCCCATTCAGGTTTTAATTCCCCACCCCCCCCCCCGCCCCCGCCCCACCAAAACTTCTGGCATGTAGCTCTACTTATCAAAAGCAGGTATTGTTTTAGTCAAATGTGACACTAGTTTGAATATAGTTGGGCTGAGGTATTTTCTTTGGGGGGAACTGTGAACCTTTTAAAGTCCGTATTGCTAAGATTGTTCACAGCATGGTCCACATCTGCTACTACTCTTGAAAAATACTAACAGATGAACATATTTATGGATTTAATGGATGAGAGTTGAGGTATGGAACTTGGAGTGGCAGAGCTTGTATCACCCCTTAAATGGTGGGAGACACTAAGATAAGTCGATTTGGAGGGAAGCGGACAAAGAAAGTGGTTTCAACAATCCAAGTCTGTAACTGGCATCCTCAGAGTCAACTTCTAATTTTTTTTCTTCCAGTTTTATTGAGATATAATTGACCTACAGCACGGTATAGGGTGTACAGCATAATGAATTGACTTACACATACATCTTGAAATGATGAACACAATTAAGTGTAGTGAGCATCCATCATCCAATATAGAGACAAAATTAAAGAATAGAAAAAAATATTTTTCCTTGTAATGAGAGCTCTTAGGATTTACTCTTAACAGCACCACTGCTAATTTTTCTGTAAACAATTATTAATTTAGTGGATTTCTCAGGACCTTAATTTCTTCTCTTCAACTTCTACCTTTTATATAAGAGCATGGAACATTATGGAAGATACATTTAAATTATCTACATGTCACACACTTTCAAATCTGCTAGAAAGTTTAAGTGTGAAATTGCTGATTTATTTTTACCTGAAATGTCAACAAAGTCCTACCCCCAGCACCCCAGGGGACTGGTCTCTCTATCTGGGTGTGAATGGGTACTCCATCAGATTCACTGTGCCTGGAGGGCTATAAAATGAGATACC
Source organism: Kogia breviceps (assembly GCF_026419965.1). Classification (NCBI taxonomy): domain Eukaryota; kingdom Metazoa; phylum Chordata; class Mammalia; order Artiodactyla; family Physeteridae; genus Kogia; species Kogia breviceps. Next base: position 61,923,420 of record NC_081318.1, on the reverse strand, counting down.
ATCAACTTAAACATCCTTTGCCTCCTAAGTTGCCTTGTATTACTATTATTTTTAATAGCAACGATAGTTTCACTTGTTAAGGAAATCAGCCATTCTGACTTAACAGTGGGAGAAGTTGGTGTGTCATAACACAATAGATTATTTCTGATTGCCTGAGAGAAGTCCTTGTTAAGTTTCTTGACACAGAGTCAGAAGTTAGGGTAGTGAGAAAGGCTGGTTACCCCTGGAGCCCAGTGGGAAGCAGGCGACAGTTGGCATTTTCTCAGGCGAGCCAGTTTACTCATTATTTCAGTGTTTGTGCGAGTGAACACCTTCAAAGTGAAATTAATTTCCCTTTGGATTACTTAGGATATTATTTTTAATGCTGAAGTTTTCCACATGATCCTTGGCCACCCTTTTTTCCCCCAGAATGATTGAGTAAAGAAAAAAAAGTCACAAGATTGTTTCGAACAGCACATAAAAATAGATTTTGAGAGATTTTGTTATTTCCTGTGATTCTGTTGTAGATATTCTTAGTGATGATCATTCTTCAGAGGGGGAAAATGAAACAGAAACGTTTACTGTTATGTATTAAAATGAAATTTAAGTGTTTTATTGGGATGAGGGGGGTGAAGCTCTCCTCAAAACATCCACAAATGAAAATCCACCTACTTCCAAACAATTAAAACCTCGCTAATCGAGGATAAGCTTCAGAATATTAAGATCATTCTGGACCTGCCTGAAGTCCTGTGTATTTTACATCTGTCACCCCAAATCTGGTCTGTGTGTGAATGGAGGGACAAAAGGCCTTTCTTGGTCTCTCCAGCTACTCCCACTCCTACCAGAGCATCTCTGGGCTGTGCCTAGAGGACAAGAGGCAAATCAGAGGAGCATGAAATCAACCCCAACTTCCGCTTCCTCTTCTTACCACTCTCCCATCCCATCAAGACCTCCAATTCCGGTGGCTGGAGGAGTATCTGATGCCGGCCAGGTCCCCTCTGCCAAATGTGCACATGGGCAGCCTCTCGGGAAGAACAACTTCCAAGCTGCCAAACATTCAGTGTCACTTCCTCAGCGCTAAACTGTTAGATGACTTTCCAAGCAGGCAATATTTGAAATTTGCTGTCACTTCCTTAGGAAGGGCTAAGTAGGATAGGTTTTTAATATCCTTACAAGGAGCTGTGTTTAATAAGTTATTAAATAATTCTGGTAGATAAAATGCACTATAAGCATGACAGCAAAGGGTGAAAAAATCTAATATATCAACTTTATTTTTTTAATTTTTATTTTATATTGGAGTATAGTTGATTAACAATGTTGTGTGAGTTTCAGATGTATAACAAAGTGATTCAGTTATACATATATATGTATCTATTCTTCTTCAAGTTCTTTTCCCATTTAGGTTATTTAGGTTACAGAGTACTGAGCAGAGTTCCCTGTTCTATACAATAGGTCCTTGTTGGTTATCTATTTTAAATATGGCAGTGTGTACATGTCAATCCCAAACTCCCAATCTATCCTCCCCCCTCTACTATTCCCCCATGGTAACCATAAATTCTTTCTCTAAGTCTGTGACAATGTTTCTGTTTTGTAAATAAGTTCATTTGTATCATTGTTTTCAGATTCTGCATATAAGCAGTGTCCTGTGAAATTAGTCTTTCTCTGTCTGACTTAATTCACTTAGTCTGATAATCTCCAGGTCCATCCATGTTGCTGAAAATGGCATTATTTCATTCTTTTTTTTTTCCTATTTTTAGGGTTTTTATTTTTTTGAATTTTATTTTAATTAGTTTTTTATACAGCAGGTTCTTATTAGTTATCCATTTTATACATGTTAGTGTATATATGTCAATCCCAATCTCTCAATTCATCATACCACCACCACCGCTCACCACTTTCCCCCTTGGTGTCCATACGTTTGTTCTTTACATCTGTTTCTGCCCTGTAAACCAGTTCATCTGTACCATTTTTCTAGGTTCCACATATATGCATTGATATACGATATTTGTTTTTCTCTTTCTGACTAACTTCACTCCGTATGACAGTCTCTAGATCCATCCACATCTCTACAAATGACCCAATTTCGTTCCTTTTTATGGCAGAGTAATATTCCATTATATATATATACCACATCTGCTTTATCCATTCATCTGTCAGTGTGCATTTAGGTTGCTTCCATGACCTGGCTATTGTAAATAGTGCTGCAATGAATATTGGGGTGCATCTGTCTTTTTGAATTATGCTTTTCTCAGGGTATATGCCTAGTAGTGTGATTGCTGCATCACATGGTAATTCTGTTTTTAGTTTTTTAAGGAACCTCCATAGTGTTCTCCATAGTGGCTGTATCAATTTACATTCCCACAGACCGTGCAAAAGGGTTCCCTTTTCTCCACACCATCTCCAGCATTTGTTGTTTTTAGATTTTCTGATGATGCTCATTTTAACTGGTGTGAGGTGATACCTCATTATAGTTTTTTTATTTTTTAAAACATTTTTATTGGAGTATAATTGCTTTACAATGGTTAGTTTCTGCTTTATAACAAAGTGAATCAGGTATACATATACATATACATATACATATATCCCCATATCTCCACCCTCCCTATCCCACCCCTCTAGGTGGTCACAAAGCACCAACAGTAATTCCCTGGCTTCCGACTTGAGAAGATACCTGTCTCCATGCCAAGCATTCTATCAGCTTTCAGTTTTGGATTTTGGCTCCCTGAGAATGGTCACGGCTGATCTGCTTCATTCTCTTTGTCCAAAAGAATGTCCTTAGGTGCTACAGAAATACAGAGGTGGCCACCACCATCTCTGAGTGATTAGAAGGAAGCAACACTGCCTGTGCCTCCCTTCCTGGCCTACACAACCTTCAGCAACCACAGCAGCAATCCTGTATATGGCGCCCATTTTAATTCTGTGCACAAATAATTAAGTTGAAGTATAGTTATTATGGGCCCCAGGAGCACAAGGCACTATGGAAAATAAAAGCAATGTGCAGGTTTCTGCCGAGTTATGCAGGAAAGCAGTACAGCACAAAGCAGTGGTCAGTCAGGTGCAAGTCTGAATTCCAGCTCCATTACTATTACTGGTTATATGACCTTGGGAAACTGATATTCCTGGGCCTTGGTTGCCTCTTCTATAAGATATCTGGATAATATAGCCTATCTCATTGGTAAAAACTAATGAGATAATACATGTAAATTTCCTACTAGCACCATGCCTAATTTATCATAGATCCAAAAAATAATAAGTAAATATCCTTCTTTATTTCCCATCCCCTTTTGACTACTCAAAGGCTTTCTGCTTCCAAACAGAATCCAGTTATCACCAATGGGTGTTTCTCTCTACTTCCCCATGTCTACTGTTGGCAAAAATGAAGCTTCTAAAGTTAACACAGGATGATATCTATATCACAGACTGCTTACAGTCTATCCAACATTCATCAACCCTTTCCTCTTATTACTGGACCCTGATTTTCCTGAAGGTGGTAAAATACTAAGCAAAAAAAACATTTCCTAGGGTCCCTTCCCTCTAGGGGTAGCCTAGTGTGTGACACAGTAGAGTTAGTAAAACTCTTATTAGAGATTATTTGGAAAGTTTCTGCACATAGGTATTTTTATTCTCCCTCAGCTAGCTTCCTTTTTAGAAGTTCCTGGAAAGTCGGTATGATAGCTGGATTTGCAATAGCTATCCTGCAACTATGAGGAAAGGATCAAGACTCATAGAATGTGAGCCTTGACATACTTGAGCTCCTGAAAAATGCTTCCACCACCTTCCACCAGACTTCATATCACATGGGAAAAATAAAGGCCTAAATTTCAGCCACTGCCTTTCAGATCTCTGTAACTGTTCTGAGTCCAAATAACTGATTGAGGAATTTCCTAAATTTAGGGATTTCCTTCAATCCTATTTTGGCATGAGTATCAAGGCATCAACCATAATTTCCTTCCAATTTAAAAAGAAACTCTTACTGAGTGTCCAGTATGTGAGATACTCTGTATGTAGACATAGAAATAAATATTACCTACTGACTCATGTTTTAAAAAACATCTTTATTGGAGCATAATTGCTTTACAATGGCATGTTAGTTTCTGCTGTATAACAAAGTGAATCAGCTACACATATACATACATCCACATATTTCCTCCCTCTTGCCTCTCCCTCCCACCCACCCTATCCCACCCCTCTAGGTGGTCACAAAGCACCTAGCTGATCTCCCTCTGCTATGCGGCTGCTTCCCACTAGCTATCTATTTTGCATTTGGTAGTGTATATATGTCCATGCCACTCTCTCACTTTGTCCCAGCTTACCCTTCCCCCTCCCTGTGTCCTCAAGTCCATTCTCTACATCTGCATCTTTATTCCTGTCCTGCCCCTAGGTTCTTAAAAACCTTTCTTTTTTTTTAGATTCCATGTATATCTGTTAGCATACAGTATTTGTTTTTCTCTTTCTGACTTACTTCACTCGGTATGAAGGACTCTAGGTCCATCCACCTCACTACAAATAACTCAATTTCGTTTCTTTTTATGGCTGAGTAATATTCCATTGTATATATGTGCCACATCTTCTTTATCCATTCATCTGTTGATGGATACTTAGGTTTTTTCCATGTCCTGGCTATTGTAAATAGAGCTACGGTGAACTTTGTGGTATATGACTTTTGTTTGTTTGTTTGTTTTTTGTTTTTTTGTTTTTTGGTTTTTTTTTTTTGCGGTACGCGGGCCTCTCACCGCTGTGGCCTCCCCCGTGGCAGAGCACAGGCTCCGGACGCGCAGGCTCAGCGGCCATGGCTCACGGGCCCAGCCGCTCTGCGGCACGTGGGATCTTCCCGGACCGGGGCACGAACCCGCGTCCCCTGCATCGGCAGGCGGACTCCCAACCACTGCGCCACCAGGGAAGCCCTGTGGTATATGACTTTTTGAATTATGGTTTTCTCAGGGTATATGCCCAGTAGTGGGATTGCTGGGTCGTATGGTAATTCTATTTTTACTTCTGTAGGGATCCTCCATACTGTTCTCCATAGTGCCTGTATCAATTTACATTCCCACCAACAGTGCAAGAGGGTTCCCTTTTCTCCACACCCTCTCCAGCATTTATTGTTTCTGGATTTTTTCATGATGGCCATTCTGACTGGTGTGAAGTGGTACATCACTTAGTTTTGATTTGCATTTCTCTAATGATTAGTGATGTTGAGTATCCTTTCATGTGATTGTTGGCAATCTGCATACCTTCTTTGGAGAAATGTCTGTTTAGGTCTTCTGCCCATTTTTGGATTGGTTTCTTTGTTTTTTTGATATTGAGCAGCATGAGCTGCTTGTAAATTTTGGAGATAAATCCTTTGTCAGTTGCTTCATTTGCAAATATTTTCTCCTATTCTGAGGGTTTTCTTTTCATCTTGTTTATGGCTTCCTTTGCTGTGCAAAAGATTTTAAGTTTCATTCAGTTCCATTTGTTTATTTTTGTTTTTATTTCCATTTCTCTAGGTAGGTGGGTCAAAAAGGATCTTGCTGTGATTCATGTCATAGAGTGTTCTGCCTATGTTTTCCTCTAAGAGTTTGATAAAGTCTGGCCTTACATTTAGGTCTTTAATCCATTTTGAGTTTATTTTTGTGTATGGTGTTAGGGAGTGTTCTAATTTCATTCTTTAACATGTAGTTGTCCAGTTTTCCCAGCACCACACATTGAAGAGGCTGTCTTTTCTCCATTGTATATTCTTGCCTCCTTTATCAAAAATAACGTGACCATATGTGCGTGGGTTTATCTCTGGGCTTTCTATCCTGTTCCATTGATCTATATTTCTGTTTTTGTGCCAGTACCATACTGTCTTGATTACTGTCACTTTGTAATATAGTCTGAAGTCAGGGAGCCTGAGTCCTCCAAATCCGTTTTTCTTTGTCATGATTGCTTTGGAGATTCGGGGTCTTTTATGTTTCTATGCAAATTGTGAAATTTTTTCTTCTAGTTCTGTGAAAAATGCCACTGGTAGTTTGATAGGGATTGCATTGAATCTGTAGATTGCTTTGGGTACTATAGTCATTTTCACAATATTGATTCTTCCCATCCAAGAACATGGTATATCTCTCCATCTGTTTATGTCATCTTTGATTTCTTTCATCAGTGTCTTATAGCTTTCTGAGTATAGATATTTTACCTCCTTAGGTAGGTTTATTCCTAGGTATTTTATTCTTTTTGTTTCAGTGGTAAATGGGATTGTTCCTTAATTTCTATTTCTGGTCTTTCATTGTTTGTGTATAGGAGTGCAAGAGATTTCTGTTCATTAATTTTGTATCCTGCAACTTTACCAAATTCATTGATTAGCTCTAGTAGTTTTCTGTTGGCATCTTCAGGATTCCCTATGTATAGTATCATGTCATCTGCAAACAGTGACAGCTTTACTCCTTCTTTTCCAACTTGGATTCCTTTTATTTCTTTATCTTCTCTGATTGCTGTGGCTAAAACTTCCAAAACTATGTTGAATAATTGTGGTAAGAGTGGGCAACCTTGTCTTGTTCCTGATTTTAGTAGAAATGGTTTCAGTTTTTCACCATTGAGGGTGATGTTAGCTGTGGGTTTGTCATATACGGCCTTTATTATGTTGAGGAAAGTTCCCTCTATGCCTTCTTTCTGGAGGGTTTTTATCATGAATGGGTGTGGAATTTTGTCGAAAGCTTTCTCTGCATCTATTGAGATGATCGTATGGTTTTTCTCCTTCAATTTGATAATACGGTGTATCACATTGATTGATTTGCATATATTGAAAAATCTTTGCATTCCTGGGATAAACCCCACTTGATCACAGTGTATGATCCTTTTTATGTGTTGTTGGATTCTGTTTGCTAGTATTTTGTTGAGGATTTTTGCATCTATGTTCGTCAATGATATTGGCCTGTAGTTTTCTTTCTTTGTGACATCTTTCTCTGGTTTTGGTATCAGGGTGATGGTGGCCTCGTAGAATGAGTTTGGGAGTGTTCCTCCCTCTGCTATCTTTTGGAAGAGTTTGAGAAGGATAGGTGTTAGTTCTTCTGTAAATATTTGATAGTATTCACCTGTGAAGCCATCTGGTCCTGGGCTTTTGTTTGTTGGAAGATTTTTAATCACAGTTTCAATTTCAGTGCTTGTGATTGGTCTGTTCATATTTTCTATTTCTTCCTGGTTCAGTCTCAGAAGGTTGTGCATTTCTAAGAATTTGTCCATTTCTTCCAGGTTGTCCATTTTATTGGCATAGAGTTGCTTGTAGTAATCTCTCATGATCCTTTGTATTTTTTCAGTGTCAGTTGTTAATTCTTTTTCATTTCTAATTCTACTGATCTGAGTCTTCTCACTTTTTTTCTTGATGAGACTGGCTAATGGTTTATCAATTTTGTTTATCCTCTCAAAGAACCAGCTTTTAGTTTTATTGATCTTTGCTATTGTTTCTTTGTTTCTATTTCATTTATTTCTGCCCTGATCTTTATGATTTCTTTCCTTCTGCTAACTTCGGGGGTTTTTTGTTCTTCTTTCTCTATCTAATTGCTTTAGGTATAAGGTTAGATTGTTTATTTGAGATGTTTCTTGTTTCTTGAGGTAGGATTGTATTGCTCTAAACTTCCCTCTTAAAACTCCGTGTCTCTTTTAACATTCTTTATTTTAAAGTCTATTTTATCTGATATGAGTATTGCTACTCCAGCTTTCTTTTGATTTCCATTTGCATGGAATATCTTTTTCCATCCCCTCACTTTCAGTCTGTATGTGTCCCTAGGTCTGAAGTGGGTCTCTTGTAGACAGCATATATAAGGGTCTTCTTTTTGTATGCTTTCAGCCAGTCTATGTCTTTTGGTTGCAGCATTTAGTCCATTTACATTTAATGTAATCATCAATATGTACGTTCCTATTACCATTTTCTTAATTGTTTTGAGTTTTTTATTGTAGGTGTTTTCCTTCTCTTGTGTTTCTCGCCTAGAGAAGTTCCTTTTGCATTTGTTGTAAAGCTGGTTTGGTGCTGCTGAATTCTCTTAGCTTTTGCTTGTCTGTAAAGGTTTTAATTTCTCTGTCAAAGCTGAATAAGATCGTTGCTGGGTATAGCAATCTTGGTTGTAGGTTTCCCTCCTTCATCACTTTAAATATGTCCTGCCAGTCCCTTCTGCCTTGCAGAGTTTCTGCTGAAAGATCAGCTATTATCCTTATGGGGATTCCCTTGTGTGTTATTCGTTGTTTTTCCCTTGCTGGTTTTAATATTTTTTGTTTGTATTTAATTTTTGATAGTTTGATTAATATGTGTGTTGGCGTGTTTGTCCTTGGATTTATCCTGTATGGGATTCTATATTTTTTGGACTTGATTAACTATTTCCTTTCCCATATTAGGGAAGTTCAACTATAATCTCTTCAAATATTTTCTCAGTCCCTTTCTTTTTTGCTTCTTCTTCTGGGACCCCTATAGTTCGAATGTTGGTGAGTTAATGTTGTCCCAGAGGTCTCTGAGACTGTCCTCAATTCTTTTCATTCTTTTTTCTTTATTCTGCTCTGCAGTAGTTATTTCCACTATTTTATCTTCCAGGTCACTTATCCATTTTTCTGCCTCAGTTATTCTGCTCTTGATCCCTTCTAGAGAATTTTTTATTTCATGTATTGTGTTGTTCATCACTGTTTGTTTTCTCTTTAGTTCTTCTAGGTCCTTGTTAAACGTTTCTTGTATTTTCTCCATTCTATTTCCAAGATTTTGGATCATCTTTACTATCATTATTCTGAATTCTTTTTCAGGTAGACTGCCTATTTCCTCTTCATTTGTTAGGTCTGGTGGGTTTTTACCTTGCTAATTCATCTGCTGTGTATTTCTCCTTCTTCTAATTTTGCTGAACTTACTGTGTTTAGGGTCTCCTTTTCACAGGCTGCAGGTTCGTAGTTCCCATTGTTTTTGCTGTCTGTCCCCCGTGGCTAAGGTTGGTTCAGTGGGTTGTGTAGGCTTCCTGGTGGAGCAGACTAGTGCTTGTGTTCTGGTGGATGAGGCTAGATCTTGTCTTTCTGGTGGGCAGGTCCACGTCTGGTGGTGTGTTTTGGGGTATCTGTGGCCTTATTATGATTTTAGGCAGCCTCTCTGCTAATGGATGGGGTTGTGTTCCTGTCTTGCTTGTTGTTTGGCATAGGTTGTCCAGCACTGTAGCTTGCTGGTCATTGAGTGGAACAGGGTCTTGGTGTTGAGATGGAGATCTCTGGGAGATTTTCACCATTTTATATTACGTGGAGCTGGGAGGTCTCTTGTGGACCAGTGTCCTGAACTTGGCTCTCCCACCTCAGAGGCAAATCCCTGACATCTGGCTGGAGCACCAAGAGCCTGTCACTCACACGGTTCAGAATAAATGGGAGAAAAAAAAAGAAAGAAAGAAAGTAGATGATAAAATAAAATAAAATTAAATTAAAAAGTTATTAAAATAAAAAATAATTATTAAAAAATTTTTAAATAATAAAAAAGAAAGATAGAAAGAAGAGGGCAACCAACCAAAAAACAAATCCACCAATGACAACAAGTGCTAAAAACTATACTAAAAACAAACTAACAGGGCTTCCCTGCTGGCTCAGTGGTTGAGAATCCGCCTGCCGATGCAGGGGACATGGGTTTGTGCCCCGGTCCGGGAAGATCCCACATGACACGGAGCGGCTGGGCCCATGAGCCATGGCCGCTGGGCCTGCGTGTCCGGAGCCTGTGCTCCGCAATGGGAGAGGCCCGTGTACCACAAAAAAACAAAAACAAACAAACAAACAAACAAACAAACAAAAACGGGTGGACAGAACCCTAGGACAAATGGTAAAAGCAAAGCTGTACAGACAAAATCACACCCAGTAGCATACACATACACACTCACAAAAAGAGAAAAGGAAAATAAATATATATATCATTGCTCCCAAAGTACACCTCCTCAATTTGGGATGATTCATCTATTCAGGTATTCCACAGATGCAGGGTACATCAAGTTGATTGTGGAGATTTAATCCGCTGCTCTTGAGGCTGCTGGGAGGGATTTCCCTTTGTCTTCTTTGTTCACAGAGCTCCTGGGATTCAGCTTTGGATTTGGACCCTCCTCTGCATGTAGGTCGCTTGCGGGCGTCTGTTCTGTGCTCAGACAGGATAGGCTTAAAGGAGCAGCTGATTCATGGGCTCTGGCTCACTCAGGCTGGGGGGAGGGAGGGGTACGGAATGCGGGGCGAGCCTGTGGCAGCAGAGGCTGAGCCTGAGGCGTGCCGCATGTTCTCCTGGGGAAGTTATCCCTGGATCACGGGACCTTGGCAGTGGCAGGCTGCACAGGTTCCCAAGAGGGGAGGTGTGGAGAGTGACCTGTGCTTGCACACAGGCTTCTTGGTGGCTGCAGCAGCAGCCTTAGCATCTCATGCCTGTCTCTGGGGTCCGCACTTGTAGCCTCAGCTTGCGCCCGACTCTGGAGCTCCTTTAAGTAGTGCTCTTAATCCCCTCTCCTCACGCAGTAGGAAACAGAGAGGCAAGAAAATGTCTCTTGCCTCTTTGGTAGCTCCAGGCTTTTTCCCTGACTCCCTCCCGGCTAGCTGTGGCACACTAGTCCCCTCAGGCTGTGTTCACACAGCCAACCCTAGTCCTCTCCCTGGGATCTGACCTCCGAAGCATGAGCCTCAGCCCTCAGCCCCCGCCCACCCCAGTGGGTGAGCAGACAAGCCTCTCGAGCTGGTGAGTGCTGGTCGGCACCGATCCTCTGTGTGGGAATCTCTCTGCTTTGCCTGCCACACCCCTGTTGCTGCACTTTCCTCCATGGCTCCATAACTTCCCCCCTCTGCCACCTGCAGTCTCCGCCCATGAAGGGGCCTCCTAGTATGTGGAAACCTTTCCTCCTTCACTACTCCCTCCCACTGGTGCAGGTTCCATCCCTATTCTTTTGTCTCTGTTTTTTCTTTTTTCTTTTGCCCTACCCAGGTACGTGGGCAGTTTCTTGCCTTTAGGGAGGTCTGAGGTCTTCCGCCAGCATTCAGTAGGTGTTCTGTAGGAGCTGTTCCACATGTAGATGTATTTCTGATGTATTTGTGGAGAGGAAGGTGATCTCCACGTCTTACTCTTCCACCATGTTGAAGCCCCTCTCCCTCATTGTAGTTTTGATTTGCATTTCTCTAATGATTAGTGATGTTGAGCAGCTTTTCATGTGCTTCTTGGCCATCTGTATGTCTTCTTTGCAGAAATGTCTATTTAAGTCTTCTGCCTATTTTTGGATTGGGTTGTTTGTTTTTTGAATATTGAGCTGCATGAGCTCTTTATATATATTGAAGATTAATCCTTTGTCTGATGATTCATTTGTAAATATTTTTTCCTGTTCTGAGGATTCTGTTTTCATCTTGTTGGTAGTTTCCTTTGCTTTGCAAAAGTAAGTTTTATTAGGTCCCATTTGTTTATTTTGTTTTTATTTCCATTACTCTAGGAGGTGGATCAAATAGATCTCACTGAGAGTGTTCTGCCTATGTTTTCCTCTAAGATTTTTATGGTGTCTGGTCTTAAACTTAGGTCTCTAATCCATTTTGAGTTTATTTTTGTGCATGGTGTTAGGGAGTGTTCTACTTTCATTCTTTTTTACATGTAGCTATCCAGTTTTCCCAGTACCACTTCTTGAAGAGACTGTTTTTTTCTCCATTGTATGTCCTTGTCTCCTTTGTCATAGATTAGTTCACTATAGGTATGTGAGTTTATCTCTGGGCTTTCAGTCCTGTTCCATTGATCTGTATTTCTAGTTTTGTGCCAGTACCATATTGTCTCGATTACTGTAGCTTTGTAGTGTAGTCTGAAGTCAGGGACTCTGATTCCTCCAGCTACGTTTTTTTCCCTCAAGACTGCTTTGGCTATTCGGGGTCTTTTTGGTCTCCATACAAATTTTAAGATTTTTTTGTTCTAGTTCTATAAAAAAATTCCATTGGTAATTTGATAGAGATTGCAATGAATCTGTAGATGGCTTTGGGTAGTGTAGTCATTTTCACAATATTGATTCTTCCAATCCAAGAGCATGGTATCTCTCTCTCTCTGTTTGCATCATCTTTAATTTTTTTCATCAGTGTCTTGTAGTTTTCTGCATAGAGTTATTTTGTCTCCCTACATAGGTTTATTCCTAGGTATTTTATTCTTTTTGTTGCAATGGTAAATGGGAATGTTTCCTTAATTTCTCTTTCAGAATTTAAATCATTAGTGTATAGGAATGCAAGAGATTTCTGTGCATTAATTTTGTATCCTGAAACTTTACCAAATTAATTTATTAGCTCTAGTAGTTTTCTGGTGGCTTCTTTAGGATTCTCTGTGTATAGTATTATGTCATCTGCAGACAGTGAACGTTTTACTTCTTCTTTTCCAATTTGTATTCCTTTTATTTATTTTTCTTCTCTGATTGTTGTGGCTAGGACTTCCAAAACTATGTTAAATAATAGAGGTGAGTGTGGACATGCTTGTCTTGTTCCTGATCTTAGAGGAAATGCTGTCAGTTTTTTACCATTGAGAATGATGTTGGGTGTGGGATTGTCATATATGGCCTTTATTATGTTGAAGAAGGTTCCTTCTATGCCTACTTTCTGGAAAGTTTTCATCATAAATGAGTGTTCAGTTTTTGTCACAGATGATCATATGGTTTTTATTCTTCAATTTGTTAATATGGTGTATCACATTGATTGATTTGCATATATTGAAGAATCCTTGCATCCCTGGGATAAATCCCACTTGATCATGGTGTATGATCCTTTTAATGTGTTGTTGGATTGTGTTTGCTAGTATTTTGTTGAGTATTTTTGTATCTATATTCATCAGTGATATTGGTCTGTAATTTTCTTTTTTTGTAGTATCTTTGTCTGCTTTTGGTATCAGGGTGATTGTGGCCTCATAGAATGAGTTTGGGAGTGTTCCTTCCTCTGCAATTTTTTGGAAGAATTTGAGAACGATGGGTATTAGCTCTTCTCTAAATGTTTGATAGAATTCACCTGTGAAGCCATCTGGTCCTGGACTTTTGTTTGTTGGAAGATTTTAAATCACAGTTTCAATTTTAGTGCTTGTGATTGGTCTGTTCATATTTTCTATTTCTTCCTGGTTCAGTGTTCGAAGTTTATACCTTTCTAAGAACTTGTCCATTTCTTCCAGATTGTCCATTTTATTGGCATAGAGCTGCTTGTAGTAGTTTCTTAAGATGCGTTGTATTTCTGTGGTGTCTGTTGTAACTTCTCCTTTTTTATTTCCAGTTTTATTGATTTGAACCCTGTCCCTCTTTTTCTTGATGAGTCTGGCAAAAGGTTTATCAATTTTGTTTATCTTCTCAAAGAACCAGCTTTTAGTTTTATTGATCTTAGCTATTGTTTTCTTTGTTTCTATTTCATTTATTTTGCTCTGATTGTTATGTTTTTTTCCTTCTACTAACTTTGGGTTTTGTTGGTTCTTCTTCCTCTAGTTCCTTTAGGTGCAAGTTTAGATTGTTAATTTGAGATGTTTGTTGTTTCTTGAGGTAGGATTTTATTGCTATAAACTTCCCTCTTAGAACTGCTTTTTCTGCATCCCATAAGTTTTGGATTATCATGTTTTCATTGTCATTTGTCTCTAGGTATTTTTTGACATCCTCTTTGATTTCTTCAGTGATCTCTTGGTTATTTAGTAACATATTGTTTAGCCTCCATGTGTCTGTGTTTTTTACTTTTTTCCCCCTGTAATTGATTTCTAATCTTTATAGTGTTGTGGTCAGAAAAGATGCTTGATATGAATTCAATTTTCTTAAATTTACTGAGGCTTGATTTGTGACCCAAGATATGATGTATCCTGGAGAATTTTCCGTGTGCACTTGAGAAGACGCAGTGTAATCTGTGTAATCTGTGTAAACACAGTGTAATCTGCTGTTTTAGGATTGAATGTCCTATAAATATGAATTAAATCTATCTGGTCTATTGTGTCACTTAAAGCTTCTGTTTCCTTATTTATTTTCATTTTGGATGATCTGTCTATTGGTGTAAGTGAGGTGTTAAAGTCCCCCACTATTATTGTGTTACTGTTGATTTCCTCTTTTATAACTGTTAGCACTTGCCTTATGTATTGAGGTGCTCCTATTTTGAGTGCATATATATATATATATATATATATATATATTTTTTTTTTTTTTTTTTTTTTTTTGTGGTATGCGGGCCTCTCACTGCTGTGGCCTCTCCCGTTGCGGAGCACAGGCTCCGGACGCGCAGGCTCAGCGGCCATGGCTCACGGGCCCAGTCGCTCCGCGGCATTTGGGATCCTCCCGGACCAGGGCACGAACCCGTGTCTCCTGCATCGGCAGGCGGACTCTTAACCACTGCGCCACCAGGAAAGCCCGAGTGCATATATATTTATAATTGTTATATCATCTTTCTGCATTGATCCCTTGATCATTACATAGTGTCCTTCCTTGTCTCTTATAACATTCTTTATTTTAAAGTCTGTTTTATCTGATATGAGTATTGCTACTCCAGCTTTCTTCTGATTTCCATTGGCATGGAATATCTTTTTCTATCCCTTCACTTTCAGTCCGTATGTGTCCGTAGGTCTGAAGTGAGTCTCTTGTAGACAGCATATAGATGGGTCTTGTTTTTGTATCCATTTGGCAAGCCTGTGTCTTTTGGTTGGTGCATTTAATCCATCCACGTTTAAGGTAATTATGGATATGTATGTTCCTATGACCATTTTCTTAATTGTTTTGAGTTTGTTTTTGTAGGTCCTTTTCTTCTCTTGTCTTTCCCACTTAGAGAAGTTCCTTTAGCATTTGTTGTAGAGCTGCTTTGGTGGTGCTGAATTCTCTTAGCTTTTGCTTGTCTGTAAAACTTGATTTCTCCATAGAATCTGAATGAGATCCTTGCCAGGTAGAGTAATCTTATTTGTAGGTTCTTCCCTTTCATCACTTTAAGTATGTCATGCCACTCCCTTCTGGCTTGTGGAGTTTCTGCTGAGAAATCACCTATTAACCTTATGGAGATTCCCTTGTATGTTATTTGTCATTTTTCCCTTGCTGCTTTCAATAATTTTTCATCTTTAATATTTACCAATTTGATTACTTTGTGTCTCAGTGTGTTTCTCCTTGGTTTTATCCTGTATGGGACTCTCTGCACTTCCTGGACTTGGGTGGCTATTTCCTCTCCCATGTTAGGGAAATTTTAGAGTATAATCTCTTCACATCTTTTTGGAGTCTTTTCTCCTGCTGGGACCCCTATAATGCGAATGTTGTTGCACTTAATGTTGTCCCAGAGGTCTCTTAGGCTGTCTTCATTTCTTTCATTTTTTTTTCTTTATTTTGTTTTGCAGCAGTGAATTCTACCATTCTGTATTCCAGGTCAGTTATCCATTCTTCTGCCTCAGTTATTCTGCTATTGACTCCTTCTAGTGTATTTTTCATTTCAGTTATTGTATTGTTCATCTTTTTTTGTTTGTCCTTTAATTCTTCAAGTTCTTTGTTAAACATTTCCTGTATCTTCTCATTCTTTGCCTCCATCTTTTTCCGAGGTCGTGGATCATCTTCACTATTCACTTCATTATTCTGAATTCCTTTTCTGGAAGGTTGCCTATCTCTGTTTCATTTAGTTGTTTTTCTGGGTTTTATCTTGTTCCTTCATCTGGTACATAGCCCTCTGCCTTTTTATCTCATCTATATTTCTGTGAATGTGGTTTTTGTTCCACAGGCTGCAGGATTTTAGTTCTTCTTGCTTCTGCTGTCTGCCTTCTGGTGGATGAGTCTATCTCTGTTTCATTCTTTTTAATGGTTGAGTAATATTCCATTGTATATATGTACCACATCTTCTTTATCCATTCATGTGTTTATGGACTGAGGCCAACGTAGATACAGGGAAATTGTGGGGATTTGAGGACTGACAATGAGATTCCTTTTGATTAAGTTTAGTGGTAGTAGCTGTTTTTGGACTTTCTATGTGTTTTAGGTTAGATGAGAAAGTAGCAACCTAGGAAGGCAAATGGATCTTTATTCTTGGAATGGCAAATAAGCTTCTCCCCTCTTTTAAACTGAGAACCAGCAGGCAAAGATCATTGTTACTAGAGGAATGTAAGGCTTTCTAGAAACTTCCTCAAAGGGGTTCAGATGGAGAAGGCCTGGAAGGCTCTCTGTTTAAATTGGGATCTACATAAGCCCAGAGAAACAATGAGTTTAGATTACAGTGACTGAGAATAGCGAAATGTTAATGAGGTACTTATTTGTACCTGGATACATGTATTTCTTTAGTCCTAGCACTATATATGACTTTTATAAAAAGTATGTTTAAAATGTAGAGTGTAGTTTTTATTGTGTGGCTTTTAATTAAACAGAATGTTCCTTTACATTTGTATTTATGTGATAAAATAAAGCTTTATTTTATAGGAGAAAATAATAATTGTTCTTTGGTTAGGTTGATACTATGCTGTAGGAAGTTCTAACCAGAATGATACCACCCAGCACCAAGGCACAGGCATCCACCAGGCAGAACTCAAACTGCATGGTGTGTCAAATGATATAAGGTATGAGAATAAAGTAAACAGTTAAAGGATCATTTATTATTACATTAAGAGATATTTCCTGAGCATCTCTATTCATTCTACTCCATCCCAAAGGCTGAGATGTTAGAATCCCTTACCATATCCAAGAAACCAAAAAGGGATGGATAAATCTAGACAAATAGTTTCATCTGGGTCTACAAAACCTACCTCAAATTTTATGAAATTCCTGTTTGGGGCTGTATATTTTTCTTCTTCAATATATAGATCATCTCCAACCCCACTGCACCTTAGAATAAAGGAGATAAGGTGGAAAGAAAAAAATGAACCAGAAATTCCAAAGTTAAAGAAATGGTTGAACACAATTATGCAAAAGCTAGGAAGCCAAAAATTAATGTTTTCCTATGAATGATGGAGGATGATGAGTTGGGCTTTTAAGTGAGTACTGGAGGATGAAGAAAGGGCCGTAAGGAGGATTTACTGTTGTTGGGAGAGCTTTCACCTAGCATTTCATGACTTTTGTGCTTTCAACTTCATAGTCAGACAATTCCATTCCTGCAGTTTAAAAAAAAAAAAAGCTGATATGTGATAAAATTAATACTACAAGGAGATGAGAGAAGAGGTGAATTAGGTTGATTTGAAGGAAAATGTTTCAGAAGAGATGAATACACATACTAAATTATGTTTTTTTGAGATGATGGCTAAAAGGCAATAAGATTTCCAAGTCCCAGAGTTCGGACCAGCAACAATTTTAAGTCAAATGCTGGGACGATTTGTACCAGCCACCTCTAAGCCAGAAGAAATTCTTTAAGGACTGGTACAGTGTCAAAGAAGATAAATCCAATGCTTAGGTATGAACATTTTGTAAGATTATCCTGTGACTCTTCATGTGTTGGAATTAATAGCAGTTCCCTAAGCCAAAATTTAGTCTAGAATATGTGCCTTTCTAGCAAATAAAGTGGTTTATAGTTGTTATAGTGATTTTAAATGAGTATGGTCAGTATAAAAGTGACTGCTAAAGTGATCTGTTATAAAAGGCATCTATTCTCTGAACACTTTATTATACAAAGTCAATAGGCAACTGAATTGTGTACTCAGGAGCATAGCTAGTTCTTCATACAAACCACCTACTTCAGACACCCAGACAACAATGGGCACCCACTTCCCTCAGACCATCAGTCAGCATGACATTGCTAAGGTCTATTTTAAATTGATAATGTTTTGGAGAATAACAAAACAACAAATAAACAATTGTCATTTTTTTTTTTATAGTTTACTATGTGTTAAGCACTAAGCAAAGGGTTTTAAATAAATAAGAAAGATCATCTGGCCAGTGGATCAAATGTAAACTGTGTGAGTAGGAACTGTGTCTTATTCTGCCTTAAACAGAATAGATATACATGAATGAGTTCATTTGCTCTCCACAAACAATCTCATGAGGAGAGAAAAGCAGGTACCATCCTCCTAATTTGTTAAAGGGGGCTGCTGATAAATAGATGTTAAGTGACTTGCTGAAAGCGGTGGACAGCATCAGCTCTAGGGAGGAGTACAA
The DNA here is from genome assembly GCF_026419965.1 of Kogia breviceps. Lineage (NCBI taxonomy): Eukaryota > Metazoa > Chordata > Mammalia > Artiodactyla > Physeteridae > Kogia > Kogia breviceps. The sequence continues at coordinate 61,905,442 of NC_081318.1, read as the reverse complement.
GGGAGATAGTGACCAGTGTTGCCTCTTTTCTACGTGGACATTAGGCATCTTGTCTTTGTGCTTGGCAGGAACCATGGTTAGATTCGGAACAGGTAGAGTCAATCCTGGCATACAGTCCTGAGGCAACCACTGAGTGAAGAGTGACCTTTTAGATCACTTTGATTTGAGCCAGTCCATTCTCATACTACCATCTATTTTTTTCTATCAGAAAAAAGTTGCTTTGCTAAATATTATTTACAGACACTATTGCCAGTAGTTGCCACATATTTGCCACTTAACTACTGGCTAGGTTCTCTGCTAAGCAGTTGACATATAATATCTCCCTTAATTCTTACCTCAACACTGAAGTAAACATTATGCCCATTTCATAGGAAAATGGTCATATACCTTGTCCAACGTCAAGGAATCAAACTTAGACCTACTGAATTTCATGGCTCATAAATTTGTTTGCCTCACTATCTTTACTTATTATTCTATGATGGGAGTAATCAGCTGCTGATCCAGACACATTTTAATACTGTAGGTGTATTTCTAGACCTTATTTCTTAAAGAAAACATTAGAGAGATGTCTCTTTGAATAATGCAGACATGAAGAAAAGGGGGGGGATTTACTTGTTTGAAAGGCATATTCCAGTGAAACTAGTGTGATGAAAAAGAGACAAACATAAAAGGTATTACATTCGTGACTAGAGAGACATGAAAGTGAATTAACTGGGATGACTAGTGACTGAAACAATAGTCAAAGGGATGCATCTAATGAAAACACCCAGCAGGATGCCTAAAATTCACTCACCATTCACAATCTAGAGATCCCACATTATCTTATTTTAGGTAATAGTATTTCTCACCTTTTCTGAAAAATGCTCCTTGTTCCACCTAGTTGCTTAGGCTATTACAATGTTTCTCAACCTTTTTTTTTTTTTTTTTTCTCCCTCAGAGAGAAAGAAAATAATTTAAATGCTCCCTTATACAGAAATGAAATACTGGGATAAGATCTGTTGGGTAAGGAGGGCCACAGACCATTTAATATCTAAGACATATTTGCTTTCCCAAGAAACAAGTTTCCCTGTTGAGAATGTTTGGGTTATAAAGCTACTTGATCCCTTCTCCTACATCCTATATCTGCTATTACTTCTAAACTGTAAGGGGTTATGGCTAAATAACAAGTGCTCAGGAAAAGCATATGGATGGTCATCATAACATTTCATGGGTGTCTCATTAACTCAGTGTATAGCGAGTTAGTCCAGTTGATCCATAGCTCCTGTTAACTACAAGGCCATCTGTTCAACTGCATAGGCTGCTCAGAAGAAGAAAGGCTGTAAAGTCAGATGTTCGGGTTCAAACTTCAGCTCCACCACTTCTCAGCAATGAGACTTTGGCCCATCATCTAACCTAGTGGTCCTCAACCTGGGGCAACTTTGTGTACCCTTGGCCCAAGACAATTGGCAATGTCTGGAGACAGTTTTGATTATCAAAACTGGGGGGTGGGAGACTACTGTTACCTAATGGGTAGAGGCCAGGGATGCTGCTAAATATCCCCCAATGCACAGGTCAGCCCCTCACAACAGGGAATTATCCAGTCCAAAATGTCAACTGCCAGGTTGAGAAACTTTGATTTAACTTCTCTGCTGCTCATTTTTGTCATTGTGCCAGATGGTATTCATTCCTTAACGGACATTTCCAATCCATCTGCTTGTTGACTCCACTGAAGAGGTTGGAAACACTAAATACTTACTTTGCCAGCCTCCCTTGCCTTGCAGCTAGGGATAGCCCAGAGGCACAGTTCTGCCCAGTAAGAGATAAGTGGAAATCTATTAGAGGCATAAGGAAAGTTTTGGTTTTTTTCCTGAGACAAGAAACAGATCAGACTGGTGTCATCCCCTTCTTAGCTGCTTTCTACCTCAAACGTGGAAGTAATATAGAGAGTTGCAGCCATTTTCTTACTATCGTTAGAGAAAGGCAAGAGATTCAAAGAGAGGATGACCTAGATATTTTTGAGGCCATGAATCAATGCCATATCACCCTCCTGTTCTTCTTGTTATGTTAGAATATATAACTCCTATTTGTTTAAACGTTCCTGATATACTCAAATTTAAAATTAGGATAATAATAGGGTTTTTTCACTAATTTTTATTGAGGTAAAATATTTAATAAAATATGCCATTTTAACCATTTTAAATGTACAATTTAGTGGCATCAATTACAATACATTTGCAATGTTGTGCAACCATCACCACTATCTATTTACAATTTTTTTCAACACCCCAAACAAAAACTCTGTGCTCATTAAGTAATAACTGTCATCCACCTTCTCCCCAACCTGAAATCCCTGCTAACCTCTAATCCACTTATTGTTTTTATGAATTTGTCTATTCTAGACAGTTCATATAAGTGTAATAATACAATATTGATCCACAAGGCTTATTTCACTTAGTATAATGTTTACAAGGTTCACCCATGTTGTAGCACATATCAGAACTTCATTCCTTTTCATGGCTGAATGATATTCCAATGTATTCCTCATTTTGTTTATCCATTCACCTGTTGATGGGAACTTGGGTTGTTTCCACCTTTTGGCAATAACAGGGTTTGAAAAGATTAAATGAAATAATATACCTAAAGCACTTAGAACAGTGCTTCATACCTAAGAATAACTTAGCAAATGTAAGCTAAAATTATTACTGCTATCACTAAATACCAACCTGTCACATCCACCCTGTCAACTATCTTTTGTTCCAAGGGGGAATGTACAAGTATGTATGTGCACTGGCATAAAACTGTGATCAGAACCTACTGTACAATTCAAAGCAAGTGATACTTTCATGGATCTGTGACCATGTGCGGGTGTGATGGACAACAACCCACTTTCATTTATCCATTCATCCTTCCATACATCTATCCATTCAGAATTTATTGAGCATCTCCTATGGGAGAAATCCTATGCTTCAAACCTAAGCTGAAGTGACACATAATTGATTTGTTAAAAAAGACAAAGAGGAAAAGGAGGTGCTTAATAAACTTTTCTGGTGATTATGGAATAGTTCTACACTCAGTCATGAGCTTCAAAAATGTCTCTATGACTGTGTTATTTCTCCGGAGTTATCAATGAACAAGGCACCTGCCTTATGAAGTCCTCATCCTGCTAAGTACTTTTTAAACAGATTCATAAATATTGTTGACTTTCATCCTTTACACCTAATGTCTCAAGGTACAAAACAACAGCTCTGTATAGTGACTGTCATGACTGGTGCCAGTCAGAATGCCATTGCCTAAGTGAGAAAAACTTCTACCTCCAAGAAACAGGGATAGGCAGAGAGTAGAGATGTGTGCACAGCAGGCCAACTTTTTAGCTGGCGAGAGATAAATTTTTTGGGAGAGGATCTGGTGTAGGGAGGGGGCTTATACTGACGAGCACATTAAAACAAGGAGTAGGAAATAAGTGTGGAGGAGGAAATGATAGTAAATCTGATGTCAGTTGTGATAGCAGATCTTACTGTGGCATAGAAGACATTTTAGATGAGTGTAGATGGTCAACATTTAAGATCAACTACTGGAATATTTGGAAGTGAGGTATTCAAGGAGCATTTGCTATGTGCAAGATGTTTTATAACATAAGATAATTATCAGCTTGCCCTGGTGTATCTTACAATTTATTTAGTCAAAATCCACCCACACAATATCTTCAGAAAGCAAGTGGAAGAAATAGTGAGGAAATAAGAATGTCATGGGGTTCTGAGATGGTACATGAACTCCACACTTAGAGAACATTCATGAGGGAGCTAGAAACTGAACTGCACTGAGTAGTGGTTGGCATGAAGGAAAGAAAGGAAATACCACCAATAGAGGAATGACAGAGCGCTAGAAAGGAGGTGGTGGGCTGACTAGGCAGTAAAGAGGTTGGCCTGACTGGACCACCATGGGAAATAAGGTTTAATGGGAGAGTGGTGCCCAGAAAGAGACAGGCACTAAGTAGCTCATTATTTTCAGTTCAGTCACAAGGTAATATGGCTTCATTTCTAGGTGTTGGAGATTCTCATTCCGTTTCACTAGTCCCTCCCCTGCCCACTTTTTTCATATCTTGTTGTAGTTCATCTCACACACTCTAGGCAAGGGGAAAAATATTAATGTTTCAAAAAAATAAACTAGCTCCTAACAGATTTTCTCGGGCTCCTCTGAATAACTACCACACACCCTCCCAGTCACATCTTTATGTGATTTTTATTTAAATTGGCTCACTTACCTGGCATTTCCTGATGATCTAACCTGTCACTGGTGCTCCAGCTGATACTGTGATTGCCACCAGCTATTTTATACTCTGGAATGAAAAGTGGTAACAATAGAGCCTCTTGTGTTTTATCAAATGCTGGGTACATTTCTGGCATTTTGTACATAACAAGTGTAACAAAGCAGGCCCGGGCGGAAGGATATGGCATCTGCTGGCCTCTGGCACAACAAAGGTGGCAAGTCCAGTGGTCTCCGACCTGTAGGGTAGTGATAGATGGCCCTGGGAAATGAGGCTTTTATCACAATCTACATGAAAAAAGAAATAGTGCCTCCAGTGTATCTCCATGAACACTAGAAAAGCCTGAGTGGAAATAACCTACACCCAGGAGACAAGTGCTTTGCTTAATGAGGGTTTTAATCCTACAGTCACTCTCTGATAGGTGTACATTGCCAATCATAGAAACTTAGAGTCACTTAAAATTCCTAGGGTGTATGGTGTTAGGGAGTGTTCTAATTTCATTCTTTTACATGTTGCTGTCCAGTTTTCCCAGCACTAATTATGGAAGAGGCTGTCTTTTCTTTATTGTATATTCTTGCCTCCTTTATCAAAAATAAGGTGACCATATGTGCGTGGGTTTATCTCTGGGCTTTCTATCCTGTTCCATTGATCTATATTTCTGTTTTTGTGCCAGTACCATACTGTCTTGATTACTGTAGCTTTGTAGTATAGTCTGAAGTCAGCGAGCCTGATTCCTCCAGCTCCATTTTTCTTTGTCAAGATTGCTTTGGCTATTCTGGGTCTTTTATGTTTCTATACAAATTGTGAAATTTTTTGTTCTAGTTCTGTGAAAAATGCCACTGGTAGTTTGATAGGGATTGCATTGAATCTGTAGATTGCTTTGGGTAGTATAGACATTTTCACAATGTTGATTCTTCCAATCCAAGAACATGGTATATCTCTCCATCTGTTTGTGTCATCTTTGATTTCTTTCATCAGCGTCTTATAGTTTTCTGAGTATAGATCTTTTACCTCCTTAGGTAGGTTTATTCCTAGGTATTTTATTCTTTTTGTTGCAATGGTAAATGGGAGTATTTTCTTAATTTCTCTTTCTGGTCTTTCATTGTTAGTGTATAGGAATGCGAGAGATTTCTGTGCATTAATTTTGTATCCTGCAACTTTACCAAATTCATTGATTAGCTCTAGTAGTTTTCTGGTGGCATCTTTAGGATTCTCTATGTATAGTATCATGTCATCTGCAGTGACAGCTTTATTTCTTCTTTTCCGATTTAGATTCCTTTTATTTCTTTTCTTTTGTGATTGCTGTGGCTAAAACTTCCAAAACTATGTTGAATAATAGTGGTGAAAATAAACTAAAAATGAATTAAAGACCTAAATGTAAGGCCAGACACTATCAAACTCTTAGAGGGAAACATAGGCAGAACACTCTATGATACAAATCACAGCAAGATCCTTTTTGACCCACCTCCTAGAGAAATGGAAATAAAAACACAAATAAACAAATGGGACCTAATGAAACTTAAAATCTTTTGCACAGCAAAGGAAACCATAAACAAGACGAAAAGACAACCCTCAGAATGGGAGAAGATATTTGCAAATGAAGCAACTGACAAAGGACTAATGTCCAAAATTTACAAACAGCTCATGTAGCTCAATAACAAAAAAACAAACAACCCAATCCAAAAATGGGCAGAAGAACTAAATAGACATTTCTCCAAGGAAGATATACAGACTGCCAACAAACACATGAAAGGATACTCAACATCACTAATCATTAGAGAAATGCAAATCAAAACTACAGTGAGGTATCACCTCACACCAGTCAGAATGGCCATCATCAAAATATCTAGAAACAATAAATGCTGGAGAGGCTGTGGAGAAAAGGGAACCCTCTTTCACTGTTCGTGGGAATGTAAATTGATACAGGCACTACAGAGAACAGTATGGAGGTTCCCTACAAAAGTAAAAATAGAACTACCATATGACCCAGCAATCCCACTACTGGGCATATGCCCTGAGAAAACCATAATTCAAAAAGAGTCATGTACCACGAAGTTCACTGTAGCTCTATTTACAATAGCCAGGACATGGAAACAAGCTAAGTGTCCATCAACAGATGAATGGATAAAGATGTGGCACATATATACAATGGAATATTACTCAGCCATAAAAAGAAATGAAATTGAGTTATTTGAATGGATAAAGATGTGGCACATATATACAATGGAATATTACTCAGCCATAAAAAGAAATGAAATTGAGTTATTTGTAGTGAGGTGGATGGACCTAGAATCTGTCATACCAAGTGAAGTAAGTCAGAAAGAGGATAACAAATACCATATGCTAACACATATATATGGACTCTAAAAAAAAAAAAGGTTTTTAAGAATCTAGGGGCAGGACAGGAATAAAGACACAGACCTACTAGAGAATGGACTTGAGGATGTGGGGAGGGGGAAGGGTAAGCTGGGACAAAGTGAGAGAGTGGCATGGACATATATACACTACCAAACGTAAAATAGATAGCTAGTGGGAAGCAGCCGCATAGCACAGGGAGATCAGCTCGGTGCTTTGTGACCACCTAGAGGGGTGGGATAGGGAGGGTGGGTGGGAAGGAGACGCAAGAGGGAAGAGATATGGGAACATATGTATATGTATAACTGATTCAATTTGTTATAAAGCAGAAATTAACACACCATTTTAAAGCAATTATACTCCAATAAAGATGTTAAAAAATAATAATAATTTAAAAAATCAATCATCTTTGGAAAGCATTACTTGGACTGTTTACTAAACAGAGCAAGTCAAGAAAATGGATCCCACAGTGGCTAATGTTAATTTTTTCTTCCTTTTTCTCCCCCTAATCAAATATAGCTTTCTTTTCAAAGTAAAAAAATTATAATAATAAAAAATAAAATAACGTTTCTAGGGTGGTAAACCTCAGATGAGTAGAGATAGTTTCAGGAGACAGTCTTTCAATTAGGAAAAGAAAAGAAACTGTTGACCCTTGATACTCATTTAACACAATGTTTTAATCAAGAATAGGAAGATAATAAAGATTAAGAACTTCCTTTCAAATTTATTTTGGGAGACTGTTTTTGCTGAAAAGGTGTCTAATGAAAAATTTTATTACTTCTTGATGTTATAAAGTATTTGCCAGCTGTTATTTAGACAACAGAAATGCAGAATTTTGTTAACCAACATAATAGTGTTTTTTTTCCTTTTGCTTTTTATAGACTAAATGAAAGTTTTAAGAGATTGGCTACTATTATTTTCTCCATCTGTTGAAATCGATGTATATCTTCATGTTTACATCTAGGGAGAAGGAAGTATCCATGAAAATGATGAATTTTAGAGGTTGCAATAATTTATGTGGGACCACAGTGGTTAGAAATGTGATTGACTAATATTGTACAAAACCATTATAATCCATTACAGAGATTAAAAAGCTGAATTCATGCAGTAAATGGGCTACAAAAGAAATGGACCAGTTAAAGAATATTTTAGAATGTTTTGATTGCATGAAAAATCAACATGATGGTTGTCTTAGGTAATTATTTGTTTTTCCTCAAAAGTAAAATTTTTTTAAAAAAGTAAAATGAGCTTGTCCTTCATGAATGTGGACTACTACCAAAAGGGTTAATATTTCCAAAACCTTCAGTAAGATTAGGTTACATAAAAACAAATGCCACAGCCCATTAAAAACTCAGGCATTTAATTTTTATGGTGTATATTTAAATCTACACAAATCTATGATTTAAGAAGAGTCATGTAATTTAATTAGTATTAATCACTGTTGATTTAGCAGAAGCAGAAGAAAGTTCCTGCTCTGTGTACATTAAGGAAAACCAAAAAATAAAACCCAAGTTATGATAGATGGATGCATAGTCACTTAAACCCCCCAGATTTAATCTAAAGACTTAATCAACACTGTCTAAAAGGTTATATTATATTAGTACTAATACAGCTAACCAAACCAAAAGTATATTTCTACTTTCATAAAATTTAAGAGCTTAATTATTTAGATTCAAGATAAATTTGGCAGCATTAAGGAAATGTAGTATATTCTAGTACAAAACATCTAAAATGTTGTGAAAGGTTTCCGACAGAGACTCAAAGGCAAATATAGATGAATAATAACCTCATACATTTCCTTGAATCAATGGTGATTCTAATATAGATGAATAATAACTTCATACATTTTCCTTGAATCAGTGGTGATTCCATCATGTGCCCATTTGACCAACTTGTATTGAGCACACACTATATGTTAAGGGATCATGTTAAGCATGGAAGTATGTATATGTTAGGATCCATTCACAGAGCTATGCAGTAGACAAGTGAACAATTACAATACCTGTGGGTCAAGAACATTGAAAGAAGAGCACACAGGTTAGTACAGGACCATGGAAGGACATCCAGTCCAGCTTAGGAGGAATAAGAAAAGGCTTCCCAGAGGAGGTGCTGCCTGGTTGAAACCTTGTAAAATAATTTACCACAGGTTGGGTCACTTGAGATCTTTGGAATGAATGCAGTTCCTGCAGGGCACATAATACTTTTAAAAAATGTCTCATGGGAGGGAGACGCAAGAGGGAAGGGATATGGCGATATATGTATACATATAGCTGATTCACTTTGTTATACAGCAGAAACTAACACACCATTGTAAAGCAATTTTAAAGATGTTTTTAAAAAAATTGTCTCTTCTTCCATTACAGTGTGTGTTTTGCAAGGACACATTCATTTTTTTAGCCCATTTTGTGAGCTCTATTGTGCTGGTGTTTTATGCACGTTGATGACGAGTGACTAATGAAAACAATGTTAGTGCATTGTTGCTGCATAAGTGTAATGTGATTGGTTTTGCACTTAACAGAAGCTCTAGTTGTGAATGTTCACAAAAAGCCTCTTCTGTGATGAACTGCTTTTAGTGAGTCTCACTAGTGGTTTTACACCTGCACAGCATTGAGGGCTGGGCTGACTTTTGAGAGGACTGAAATTGCTTCATATTGTGATCCTAAATGTATATTCACTATATTCCATAGAGCATCCCTTAATAAGTATTTTATGACTGGAAAAAAAATAAACAACAACAAAACAAACAAGAAGAAGAAGGAAGGTCAGGGCAGTACAGGCAAAGAGAAGAGAATGTAAGGATGGTGAGAGAAAGCAGGGCATGTTTAGGAGTGTAGGGCATTGCTCACTAGGGCAAGAATGTAGAGGACTGGGTAGGAAGAGCACAAGGTGAGGTTAGAGAGGCAGGTGGGGGCCCCTATTTGCCTTAAGTTGCTTCAATTCTCTGGAAGATACCGGAAAACTATTGAGGGATTTAATCTGTTTTTCAATAAGTTCCTTTCGGCTTTAGTATAGAGGATGAATGGGAGAGGGCTAAATTGGGTACAGGGAGATCAGGTAGGAGAAATGACACCAGCCTGGACCCAAGTAGGGGCAGTAGTTATGGAGAAGAGAGTACCCGTTTGAGAGACAGGTCTTTAAGATATATAACTAACAAAAGTTTATCATCGATTTAGTTTGGAGGGGTGTAGGAAGGAAGAATGGATAGACTCCTAGGTTTCCTGCTTGAGTAATCCAGGGCCTCAAATGATACGGTCAGGACTTTGAAACTTGGAGGGAAGGATGGCTGTCAGCAGTATGCCAGCAAAAGAGGTGCTGCTTTCTCCTTACATCTAGTATCAGTTGATGGAGGGATGCTGACTGGACCAGGTCAGGCTATGTGTCTGTCTGACACATAGTTACTTCCCATCAGGACCACACGGAGTGAAGAAAGAATTTCCCAAAGAAAAGGGAAGCAGAAGTGGGGGGTGGGTATGTGAGAAAGAGTGTGGAGCAAATAGAAACAACAGCTACCATGGTCTGCTGTACAAGCTGAGAGTAAGAGTCAAGAGAGATGTCTGATAGCAAATTATGGCTATGGATATGGAAGTTAAGAGAGTTCTGGGCTAGAGATCAATTTGGGTGTCAACACTGGCAGACAGGCCTGAATATGATTGTGCAGGGAGAAGTCAGAAAGGGAAGAGAAGAGAGCCAAACATGGAATGCTGGAGTGAGGAAAAGAAGTCCCCAATGGTCCAAGATGGAATGGTCTCAGAGATGGAAGGAAAACCAGAAAAGCAGTGTCACAGCAATCAAGGGTAAAGACAGTTTCAGGAGAGTAGACTTAATCAACAGTGATAACTGCCTCGAAGAAATAGAGATGAGGCATTTGGCAGGTTGGAGATGACTCGTATGAACCAGCTCCATGGAGGTTCTAAGCAGAGATGGGAAATCAGATTACAGAAAGTTGATGAGTGAATATAAAGGAAGTGGAGACACAAATACAAACCACTCTCCTGAGAAGCTCGACACTAAAGAGAAGGGAAAAAGTTTATAGCTGGAGTTGGCATAGAAAGATCTAAACATGTCTATATAAGGGAAGAGAAGTGGCTGAGTAGGAGATGTGAGACAGGTACAGAAGAGTACTAACAGAAAGGTGCGGTACTGCTCCTAGGAAAACATTTTTTTTCTAAAGCAAGTTCATTTAAACCCAAATGTGCTCAAAGGAAACCATGTGAAAAAGGAAAACATTTTCAAGAACAGGTCAGATAGGATTAATAAACTCTGGGACAAGAATATACACAAACACAACCAAAAACATACAAGGGAAAGTAGGCTGCTGGATAAAACCTCAAATGAGTTAATCCACAGCACCAAAATACACTGTGTTGTCTAGCATCGGTTCTTACTCATCAGGAGGACATACATAGTCATTATGGGCAGAGGAAAACACAACCTGAAAATCATGGAGAATACCCCAAACAGACAAAAGGCACAATTTGTAGAAGCTTGGTTAACTAAGCATTACTTTCAGCTGTGGAAACATAGCATGATACCTTGGGGAACTTACTGGGGCCTGAAAAATGACAAAAGTTTTGAAATTCTATTCCTTTGCTTTGGGGAAGTCTCCCGTATAGATAATTTCATGATTTATTTCATTGGTTCACTCAACCATTCAACGAATCCTGATGGAGGATTTATTATGCGCTAAGCATAGTCTGACAGAACATCAACAAGAGAGCACAGGTTCTTAAGGAAAATGGGATGGTGGCTGTGCTTAGAAAAAGCATATTCAATCCATCTACTGACTTTGGAATAGAAAATACACAGTAAAACCTGTCACAATTGTTCTTGGCTGTTGGAATATAGAGAGGATACTGTGTAAAAGATATTGTAGGGCACATTGGCTTTAAAAGATGGAGAACCACTGGCCTAAGGATTCCAGTATTTCTCTTTAGAAAAGATTCAGTAAGATGAAATCTGAAGATTCATGCCTCCCCCATTAAATTCAATTTCTAATTACAGGCTATGAAGCAGGCAAAACAAGGAGAATGTGTATGTTTGTGGAAATATAGATATAAATGCTATTGACTATTAGCTCTTCATTGTTCTTACCAGTTTTAGTTCCCTTCTCTTAATCAACCCTTTTCTACTACTGCCCATAACTTTAGGGTTAGGAACCTCAAATACCTATCTGAGATAGCAACTTCTAGATTTGCCTCATAAACAGAAGCCAAGTCTCCTGAAAGGGGAAGAGGAGAGCTTAGTGTTACTGCTTTAAGCTGTGTTAAGTGATGGTTATAGCTGGTATAGTGTGAGATAGAAAATGAGATACAGTCTGTTCCAGGCTCAGAAATACACATTGATAAACACACATTCTCATGAAGATCCAAAACAAGGATGGCAGGGGAGACTATAGGAGGAAAATAAGTATTTAGCCTTTGTCTTAGCCCAACTGCCTGTTTGCTTTTCCGCATCCATTTCTGTCTTTCTGGTCCTGAGAAGGCCTATTCAAATGACTAAGCCACACACAGCATATGAATGTACAGTGTGCCTGTAGGTGTAAGAACTCGGCTTTGTTTCGCCCTTGTTCTTGAACAAAAACTTCTTCTTTGTTAGCCTCCCAAATATTCCTTTTCATAATGCAGAAATACATTAATTGCGAAACAAAATAAATTATGTACCTTTTGGGAAACAAAATCAAAAGAAAAAAACATACACATAAACACACATATGCACGATGAAACTGTTCCTTCTTCCATGTGTCTCAGAGTTATAGCCAACACCTGTGGCCACACAACGGGCAGACTTGGCAGCTGCAGAACCCAGATGTCAGACACTGGATTGTATGTCCCTGGCAGCACTCCTAAGTGGGAGGCCGTCTCCTTAACTGACCTCTGAAATGGTCTATTGTCTGACTCCCTCTCTGGCCTGGGTAGTAACTAACAAGCTGTCTGTGAGCCTGGTTCAGAGTTAGCATACTGATGGGTTGTTCTGGATGCAATTATCCTTTGCCTTACCTTTGATTGTAAGGAATTTATTTCCTTTGTAGGGGTGAAAATTGGGACTGGGCAAATTCTTGACAAAGAACTATATTCAGGTTTCTTCCAAGGACAAATAAGATGCTTTCTGCTTTGATGGGTATTTTTCGTCACAGAAATTGGATGAGATCAACTTTATGTTTTGGCACACAGTGTTTTGGCTAATCAGAAGTAAAAATAAGAGTTTCTTGGGCACCTCCCCCCTCTGATAACAGACTGAGTTTCCGTATACTGCTTCTTAAAATTACTTCTCAAAGGTTGAAAATGAACCATTTCTTTCTTTTTTTTTTTTTTTTTTGTGATAAGCGGGCCTCTCACTATTGTGGCCTCTCCCGTTGCAGAGCACAGGCTCCGGACGCACAGGCTCAGCGGCCATGGCTCACAGGCCCAGCTGCTCTGCGGCATGTGGGATCGTTCCCGGACCGGGGCACGAACCCGTGTTCCCTGCATCGGCAGGCGGACTCTCAACCACTGAGCCACCAGGGAAGCCCCATTTCTTTCTTTAGAAACTTAAGGAGCTACAACTTTGTCTTTGCTATTACTAAAAAAAAAAAAAAAAGTCTATCTATTGTAGAGGAGAGCTCTTTGTATCATGAATTCTCTTGGTTCTTTAAAGAGGAACATGGCTACACTATAACCTCGCCTCCACGCCACTTGGTGAAGAATGGCATTATGTGTAAGTTGCAATCATCATGGGAATGAGATGGGAAAAGGCCAAGTATCCAAGAGGGCTCCACTCACAATGCAACACTTGTAGCCTTGCAGGGAAGGTCTATTGTGGACACAGTTACAGTCATGGCCAGTTAAGGAAAAACACATCTGATATTTATAGGAAGATGAATTCTGGGGAAATTATAGAATATATTATCATATCCAATGTCAAATAGTATTCATCTGCACCACGTAAAATGTTCCAAATTACCTTTATTGACTTTTATAAAAATGTAAATGTGTATCTTGGCCACCACTAATTTATATTTGGGGGGGGAAAGGGATTGAATATTCATGAGTTCCAATATGAAAAAGTAAGTGATTGAGAAAGAAAGAAAGAAATAGATAGATAGGTAGGTAGATAGGAGAGAAGAGGCAGATCTCTCATAGGGAAGAATTCCAAATAATTTATGTGGCTATTCACCCCTCAAGAAGGTGAAGCTTAATTCCCTATCCCTTGAGTGTTGGCTATGCCTTGCAATTTAATTCCAAAGAGTAGAGTTTGAAAAGGATGGGGAGAGAGGTACTTTACAGTGGAGAAACCTGGCGAACACGACCGTGGCCAGGTGATAATGGTTAACATCAATATGTCATGTTGATAGCATGTATCCTTGATATGATACGATCTCATCGAAGGGCACTTCACCTTTGCAGTCTTCCTCCCAAAACCCATAACCGTAGTCTCATCATTTGAAAATATTAGGTTAAACCCCAGTTGAGGGACATTCTACAAAACACTTGACCGGTACTCCACAAAACTGTCATGGCTGTCGTAAACAAATGTCTGAGAAATTGTCACAGCCAGAAGGAGGCTAAGGAGACATGACTAAATGTAAAGTGTTATGCTGGATGGGATGCTGGAAGGGCAAAAGGACATTAGAAGAAAACAGAAATGTAAACAGAGTGTGGACTTTAGTTAATAGTAAGGTCTCAATTACTTGTAGCAAATTTATCATATTAATGTAAGATGTTCAAAATAGTGAAACCTGGGTGAGAGGTATACAGGAACTCTGCACTATTTTTGTAACTTTTAAATAAATCTGTAACTATGTATTCTAAAATAAAACATTTCTTAAATTTAAAAAAAGTGATCAACATATTGCTATATTGACTGTAGCAGAGTTCCTATGCATCTTTCTCTCTTTTTCACCCCATCTATCCACCAAACTATATGGCATGAAGGGTCATTTTCCTGACACATAAGAATTCTGTCTTTCAGGCCAATGTAGTGTAAATGACGTGAAACTTATTGTGAACGTTTTAGATTTCCCAATAATATTTAGGTCATGCCCTTAGTAATATGAAACTAATGCTCAAAAGATAATATCCACAAACCCGTATTTCTCAACAGCTTAAAAGGTGTAACATCCTTCAACCACATATCCAATATACTTATATTGCATGTGAATGTTATTAATGACATTATTAATAAGACAATGTATTAACCTCTGAAGATAACGTACTCTTTGTTAGATTACAGTGTTCATTTATTGATCAGTTGTTATCATGAGAGGTAAGGGGGTAGGGTCCCTACACCACTGTTTTAGAACATGGATGAGATTATTTCTTTGCTACTCCATTCTGTCCTTTAGAATGATAATAAATCAGGCCTCTGGGAATTTTAGAAAATATTTCTTTCTACATACTGTTTTCTTTCTTCCTTTTTTTTTTTTCTCCTGAGTTTGCAAGACTTAAATTGCATCAGCCAAATAGTTGCTGTTATAAGATGTTATAAGGGAGTGGTGTTTTTGTTGTTTTGTTTTGATGGTTAGCATTTTTTAGCAATATAGTATTGTTTAATCATTAAAAAAATTTTATTTTATATTGGAGTATAGTTGATTAACAGTGTTGTGTGTGTTTCAGGTATACAGCAAAGTGATTCAATTATACATGTATCTATCTTTTTCAAATTCTGTTCCTGTTTAGGTTATTACAGAATATTGAGCATAGTTCCCCGTGCTATACAGCAGGTCTTTGTTGGTTATCTATTTTAAATATAGCAGTGTGTACATGTTAATCCCAAACTCCCAATCTGTTACCCCCCTCAACCTTCCCTGCTGGTAACCATAAATTCAATCTCTAAGTCTGTGACTCTTTCTGTTTTGTAACTAAGTTCATTTGTATCATTTTTTTAGATTCTGCATATAAATGATGTCATATGATATTTGCCCTTATCTGTCTGACTTACTTCACTTAGTATGAGAATCTCTAGGTCCATCCATATTGCTGCAAATGGCATTATTTCATTCTTTTTAATGGCTGGGTAATATTCCATTGTATATATGTACCACATCTTCTTTATCCATTCATCTGTCAATGGACATTTAGGCTGCTTCCATGTCTTGGCTATTGTAGGCAGCACTGCAGTGAACATTGGGGTGCATGTATCCTTTCGAATCAGGTTTTTCTCTGGATATATGCCCAGGAGTGGGATTCCTGGATCATATGGTAGCTTTATTTTTAGTTTTTTTAAGGAACCTCCATACTGTTCTCTATAATGGCTGTACCAATTTACATTCCCACCAACAGTGTAGGAAGGTTCCCTATTCTCCACACCCTCACCAGCATTTACTGTTTGTAGGCTTTTTGATGATGGCCATTCTGACTGGTGTAAGGTGATATCTCTTTGTTGTTTTGATTGGCATTTCTCTAATAATTAGTGATGTTGAGTGTCTTTTCATGTGCCTCTTGGCCATCTGTATGTCTTCTTTGGAGAAATGTCTATTTAGGTCTTCTGCCCATTTTTTGATTTGGTTGTTTGTTTTTTGGATATTGAGCCACATATCTTTAATCCATTTAGGTTTTTATGTTTGCATATGGTGTTAAAGAATGTTCTAGTTTCATTCTTTTACATGTAGCTGCCCAGTTTCCCCAGCACCATTTATTGAAGAGACTTGTCTTTTCTCCATTGTATAGTTTTGCCTCCTTTGTCATAGATTAATTGACCATAGGTGCATGAGTTTATTTCAGGGCTTTCTATCCTGTTCCATGGATCTATATTTCTGTTTTTGTGCCTTTACTATACTGTTATGATGACTAGATTTGTAGTATAGTCTGAAGTCAGGGAGCCTAATTCCTCCAGCTCCATTTTTCTTTCTCAAGATTGTTTTGGCTATTGGGGGTCTTTTGTGTCTCCATACAAATTTTAAGATTTTTTGTTCTAGTTCTGTGAAAAATGCCATTGGTAATTTGATAGGGATTGCACTGAATTTGTAGATTGCCTTGGGTCGTATAGTCATTTTGACAATATTGATTCTTCCAATCCAAGAACATGGTATATCTTTCCATCTTTTTGTGTCATCTTTGATTTCTTTCATCAGGGGCTTACAGTTTTTGAAGTACAGGATTTTTGTCTCCTTAGGTAGGTTTATCCCTAGGTATTTTATTCTTTTTGATGCAATGGTAAATGGGATTGTTTCTTTAATTTCTCTTTCTGATTTTTCATTGTTAGTTTATAGAAATACAACAGATTTATGTGTATTAATTTTGTATCCTGCCACTTTACCAAATTCATTGATGAGCTCTAATAGTTTTCTGGCAGCATCTTTAGGATTCCTTTGTATAGTATCATGTCATCTGCAAACAGTCAGTGACAGTTTTACATCCTTTTCCAATTTGGATTCCTTTTACTTCTTTTTCTTCTCTGATTGCCAAGGCTAGGACTTCCAAACTATGTTAAATAGAAGTGTTGAGAGTGGATATCCTTGTCTCGTTCCTGATCTTAGAGGAAGAGCTGTAGGTTTGTCATATTTGGCCTTTATTATGTTGACATATGTTCCCTCTATGCCCACTTTCTGGAAAGTTTTTACCATAAATGTGCGTTGAATTTTGTCAAAAGCTTTTTCTGCATCTATTGAGATGATCATATGGTTTTTATTCTTCAATTTGTTGATGGGGTTTATCACACTGATTGATTTGCAGATATTGAAAAATCCTTGCATCTCTGGGATAAATCCCACTTGATCATGGTGTATGATCCTTTTAATGTATTGCTGGATTCAGTTTGCTAGTATTTTGTTAAGGATTTTTGTGTCTAATGGCCTGTAATTTTCTTTTTTTGTGATATCTTTGGTTTTGGTATCAGGGTGACGGTGGCCTCATAGAATGAGTTTGGGAGTGTTCCTTCCTCTGTGAGTTTCTGGAATTGTTTCAGAATGATAGGTATGAACTCTTCTTTAAATGTTTGATAGAATTTTCCTGTGAACCTACCTGGTCCTGGACTTTTGTTTGTTGGGAGTTTTTTTGTTTTTTTGGCTACATTTGGTCTTTGTTGCTGCACATGGGCTTTCTCTAGTTGTGGCGAGCGGGGGATAATCTTTGTTGCGGTGTGTTGGCTTCTCCTTCTGGTGGCTTCTCTTGTTGTGGAGCATGGGCTCTAGGCACACGGGCTTTAGTTGTAGTACGTGGGCTCAGTAGTTGTGGCTCATGGGCTCTAGAGTGCAGGCTCAGTAGTTATGGCGCACAGGCTTAGCTGTTCCGTGGCATGTGGGATCTTCCCAGACCAGGGATCAAACCCATGTCCTCTGCACTGGCAGGTGGATTCTTAACTACTGCACCACCAGGGAAGTTCTTGTTGGGAGTTTTTTAATCACAGTTTCAAATTCAGTACTTTTGACTTGTCTGTTCATATTTTGTTTCTTCCTGGTTCAGTCTTGGGAGATTGTATCTTTCTAAGAATTTGTCCATTTCTTCTAGGTTTTCCATTTTATTGGCATATAGTTGCTTGTAGTAGTCTCTTATGATCATTTGTATTTCTGTGGTGTCCACTGTAACTTCTTTTTCATTTCTAATTTTATTGATTTGAACCCTCTCCCTCTTTTTCTTGATGAGTCTGGCTAAAGGTTTATCAATTTTGTTTATCTTCTCAAAGAACCAGCTTTTAGTTTTATTGATCTTAGCCATTGTTTTCTTTGTCTCTATTTCACTTATTTCTGCTCTGATTTTTATGATTTCTTTCTTTCTACTAACTTTGGGTTTTGTTTGTTCTTCTTTCTCTAGTTGCTTTAAGTGTAAGGTTTGGTTATTTATTTGTGATTTTTTGTGTTTCCTGAGGTACAATTACATTGCTATAATCTTCTCTCTTAGAATTTCTTTTGCTGTGTCCCATAGGTTTTGGATTAATCCTTTTGTTTTCATTTGTCTCCCGGTATTTTCTGATTTCCTCTTTGATATCTTCAATAATCTATTGGTTGTTTAGTAGCATATTGTTTAGCCTCCATGTGTTTGTGCTTTTTACAGTCTTTTTTTCTTGTAGTTGATTTCTAATCTCATAGCATTGTGGTCACAGAAGAAGCTTGATCTGATTTCAGTTTTCTTAAATGTACCAGGGCTCGCTTTATGGCTCAGCATGTGATCAGTCCTGGAGAATATTCCATGTGCACTTGAGAAGAATGTGTATTCTGTTGCTTTTGGATGGAATGCTCTATAAATATCAATTAAGTTCATCTGGTTTAATGTGTCATTTAAGGCCTGTGTTTCCTTACTGATTTTCTGTCTGGATGATCTGTCCATTGATGAAAATGGGGTGTTAAAGTCCCCCACTGCATATTATTGTGTTACTGTTGATTTCTCCTTTTATGGCTGTTAGTATTTGCCTTATATATTGAGGTGTTCCAATGTTGGGTGCATATATATTAACAATTGTTACATCTTCTTCTTGGATTGATCCCTAGATCATTATATAGTGTCCTTCTTTGTCTCTTATATTAGTCTTTATTTTAAAGTCTATTTTGTCTGATATGACTATTGCTACTCCAGCTTTCTTTTGGTTTCCATTTGCATGGAATACCATTTTCCATCCCCTCGCTTTCAGTCTGTATGTGTCCCTAGATCTGAAGTGGGTCTCTTCTAGACAGCATATATACAGGTCTTATTTTTTTATCCATTCAGCCAATCTATGTCTTTTGGTTGGAGCATTTATTTTTTAATTTTTTTTTTAAGTATTAAAGAAAATAACTTTACTTAAAAATTTTTTTTATTGGCGTATAGTTGATTTACAGTGTTGTGTTACTTTTTGCTGTACAGCAAAGTGAATCAGATATACATATACATGTATCAACTCTTTTTGGATTCTTTTCCCATATAGGTCATTACTGAGTAGAGTTCCCTGTGCTATACAGTAGGTCCTTATTAGTTATCTATTTTATATATAATAGTGTGTATATGTTGATCCCAATCTCCCATTTATCCCTCCCCCACTTTCCCCCTGGTAACCATAAGATTGTTTTCTACATCTATAACTCTCTTTCTGTTTTGTAAATAAGTTCATTTGTACCATTTTTTTAGATTCCACATATAAGCAATATTATATGATATTTGTCCTTTGCTGACTTACTTCACTCAGTATGACAATCTCTAGGTCCATCCATGTTGCTGCAAATGGCACTATTTTGTTCTTTTTTATGGCTGAGTAATATTCCATTGTGTATATGTACCACTGGTTGGAGCATTTAATCTGTTTATGTTTAGGGTAATTATCGATATGTATGTTCTTATTGCCATTTGGTTAATTGTTTTGGATTTGTTTTTGTAGGTGTTTTCTTCCCTTCCTGTTTTGTTCTCTCCTCTTGTGATTTGATGAGTAACTTCAGTGCTGTGTTTGGATTCCTTTTTCTTTTTTTGTGTGCGTATCTATTGCAGATTTTTGGTTTGTGGTTACCATGAGGTTTTGATATAGCAGTCTATATATAGACAAGATTGTTTTAAGTTGCTGGTCTTTTAATTTCAGATGCATTTCCAACATCCTGCATTTGTGCTCTCCTCACAATTGCTGGTTTTGATATCATATTTGTGTGTGGATGATTTCCTACCTTTACTTTATGTTTGCCTTTACTGGAGAGCTTTCCCAGTCGTAACTGCCTTGTTTCTAGTTGTGGCCTTTTCTTTTCCGCCTAGAGAAGTTCCTTTAGCTTATTTTGCAAAGCTGGTCTGGTGGTGCTGAATTCTCTTAGTTTTTGCTTGTCTTTAAAGCTTTTGATTTCTCCATCAAATCTGAATGAGAGCCTTGCTGGGTAGAGTATTCATGGTTGTAGGTTCTTCCCTTTTATCACTTTAAATATGTCATGCCACTCCCTTCTGGTCTGCAGCTTCTGATGAGAAATCAGCTGATAACCTTATGGGGATTCTCTTGTATGTTATTTGTTGCTTTTTCCTTGCTGCTTTTAAGATTTTCTCTTTGTCTTTAATTTTTGTTGATTTGATTACTATGTGTCTTGGCATGTTCCTTCTTGGATTTATCCTGCCTGGGACTCTTTGTGCTTCTGGAATTGGGTGACTGTTTCCTTTCCCATGTTAGGGAATTTTTCAGCTATTATGTCTTCAAGTATTTTCTCAGGTCCTCCTCTCTCTCTTCTCCTTCTGGGACTGCTATAATGCCAACGTTGGTGCATTTAATGTTGTCCCAGAGGTGTCTTAGACTGTCCTCATTTTTCATTCTTTTTTCTTTGCTCTGTTCTGCAACAGTGAATTCCACCATTCTGTCTTCCAGCTCACTTATCCATTCTTCTGCCTCAGTTATTCTGCTATTGATTCCTCCTAGTGTATTTTTCATTTCAGTTATTGTATTGTTCACCTCTGCTTGTTTGTTCTTTAGCTCTCCTAGGTCTTTGTTAAACATTTCTTGTATCTTCTTGATCCGTACCCCCATTTTTCCCCCAAGATTTTGGATCATTTTTATTATCATTACTCTGAATTCTTTTTCAGGTAGATTGCCTATCTCCACTTCACTTAGTTGTTCTTCTGGGGTTTTATCTTGTTCCTTCATCTGGGACATAATCCTTTGCCATGTCATTTTGTCTAACTTTCTGTGACTGTGGTTTCCATTCCACAGGCTGCAGAATTGTAGTTCTTCTTGCTTCTCTTCTCTGCACCCTGGCTGTCTGAGAGGCTTGTGCAGGCTTCCTGGTGAGAGGGACTGGTTCCTGCCCACTGGTGGGTGGAGCTGGGTCTTTTCCCTCTGGTGGGCAGAGCCAAGCTAAGGGGTGTGTTTAGAGGGCTGTGGGCTCAGGAAGACTTTAAGCAGCCTGTCTGCAGATGGGTGGGACAGTGTTCCTGCCCTGTTGGTTTGGCTTGAGGTGTCCCAGCACTGGAGCCTACAGGCTGTGGGGTGGGGCCACATCTTTGTAAGAAAATGGTGGCCTCCAGGAGGGCTCATGCCAATAAAGTATATTTTACTAGAAGTAATTTACATTGTTTTGTTAATTTCAGGTATACAGCAGTGATTCCATTGTACATACACATACTTTTTTTTTCAGATTCTTTTCCATTACAGGTTATTACCAGATATTGAGTATAGTTCCCTGTGCTATACAGTAGGTCCTTGTTGTTTACCTATTTTATATATAGTATTTGTTAATCCCCAAATCCTAATTTATCTTCCCCCACCCCCACTATCCCCTTTGGTAAACCATAAGTTTGTTTTCTATGTCTGTGAATCTATTTCTGTTTTGTAAGTCAGTTCATTTGTATATTTTTTTTAGCTTCCATATATAAGTGATATCATATGATATTGGCTTTATCATACTAAGTAAAGTAAGATAGAGAATCTCTAGGTCCATCCATATTGCTGCAACTGGCATTATTTCATCTTTATGGGTGAGTAATATTCTAGTGTGTGTGTGTGTGTGTGTGTGTGTGTGTGTATGTATGTATGTATACCACAACTTCCTTATCCATTCATCTGTTGATAGACATTTAGGTTGCTCCCATGTGTTGGCTATTGTAAATAGTGCTGCTATGAACACTGGGGTACAGGTATCTATGAATTAGAGTTTTCAATTTATACTGTTTTCAATTTATCATTTTACTTTGAGAAAGAGAAAAGAAGTGTTGGTGTCAGTGAATGTTTACTTAAAAAAACTATTTGGGTTTCCAGAATTGTTAACAAGAAATGTGCCCTTGTTAATATTTAATGGTACAATTTTAAAAGTTCAGTTAATCAAAGTTTAATTAAACAGATTAATAGATTGGTCAGAATCTCCTCTCTAATTCTGTTTTTAGGAAAGAAAGCAAATGTCGTTAAAGAAAGCTGGAAAAAAAAAAAGAAAAAAACCATGAAACTTCCTGAATGTATTTTAGGGTTAAAAATAAGATTCAGTAAAATTGCTTGTACATTCTACACCTACAGTACTTTACAATGATAACTTGTATTGAGGAAAAAGACCATGATGCTTGATAAGGAGAGGGAAAAGTTCCCTATGGAATTCTTAACTAAGGAATTGCAGAAGAGTCAACCAACATATTTTAGCAATATTTTTCTTAGGTATTTAGTATAGAAAAAAATAATGGTGCAGGAAGGATCTACAATATAAATGTAGGTAGCTATATATTTTTATATTACTCGTTAAGCAGTTCAGTTAGTATGTATTTTGCATTTCATTAGACTGTTGTATGTGTGGATAGTAATGAGAATTATAAGAGCTCCCTTTCCCAGAACACCTATGGTGTGTTCAAGCTTTATGCTGCCAGGCATTTGACATACACCATCTAAAACCTAACACAACCCTGCAAGATACATACAATTACTATTTAACTGGAGAAGGAACTAAGGACACAAGAAATCAAGGGACTAACTCCAAATCCCACAGCTTGTAAGTGAGGGAGCCATTACAAACTCTGGCTGCCTCAAATGCACCAGAGCATACAAGCTTTGTTATAATTCATATTATAATTATTAACACTATTAAAGGAAATATTTATCACTAACTAGGTGACTTAAATCATTTAACCTTTCTAGGCTTCAGGTTTCTCTTCGGTAAAATGGAGTTGGCTAGTTGATTTGTAAGGTTTTTCCAGTTTTCAAAAAGGAACATTGATTTATATAGAGTAAGAAAATTAAAATGGAGATTTTTTACAATGTTTTTTGTTAAAAATAGGTTATTAACACTGGCCTTTACTAAATCTTGTGATGATGGGGATCTACCTTAAGATGTTCATGTGATTTCTCCCAAATCTCTAGTCTTATTAAGCCAGGACTAGTGATCTTACCATTTTCAATGTTACTCCTTAAAACTTACATATAAGAGGAAATTTTGTAATTTTCTCTGGACTACAAGAACTATGTACTTAAATCTTGGCTTTTCAAAGAATCAATAACTTGGACTCAGATATGAATAATGCAAAGAAAACCATTTTTCTGATCTGAAAATAATAAAAATTTCAGTTTTTAAAAATTCATGTTTATTTAAGTACCTTTCATAGACAAATGAAAATACAAGCATATTTATAACATGGTAGACATACATATAAATGAAATGTATAAGTACTTTAGACAAAATTTAACACATAGACAAATTGATAATGTGCTTACATTTGGCTTTAACATTGGCTGTACATTAACACGGATATTGAAAAAAAAGGTATGTTTTCACAAAAACTGCTATAAAATGGTCACATTTGTCTTAGTAAGAAGTTAGATTTCTTAGACTGATGTTTTATGTAAACTGTGAAGCTCTAATTTAATCATTCACCTCATATGGTAGCATTATTTGTAAGTGAAGTATATTTCTGTCAATAGAAATGTACGTTTAACTTTTAAATAATATAACATTTTATCAAGACATGCCACATATATTAAACAAACATGCACGACACATTAAAACTTGAATAATTCATGTACCTTTATTCACAGTATTTAGTTTTGCTATGGCACTCTACCTTTGTGAAAAATATATTTAAGATTTGGCACAGAATCAATAAACTCTATTGCCACTAATCAGAACAAATGTGATTTAAATTTTCCATGGCACAGAAAATGCTCTATCACAATTTACCTCTTCCCTTTACAGTTTATGGACCAATGGCAGTTTTCTATTTTAGTTGGAATAAATAACAGATATTCACGAACTAAAAGTCCTGTCTAGGTGTTTTGCCTACACTCTAATTGGAAATGAGTCAGTTGCGGTTTTTGTAGCAGTAAAACATTTCCATCTGTATTGTGGCCAACGAATTTCTAAATAAGGGCTTTATCAGCAATAATACATATCATTATGAGATGCTTTTCTTTGGGAGGCAGAGAGGTTGAAAGGAAATATGGATCTCTTCATAAACCGGGAATGTAGGTGGTAAGGAGAACAAATGCCAACTGAGGCAGAAGCAGGGAACGTTCTTTGGAAAGCTGGTGAGAGGAC
Organism: Kogia breviceps; assembly: GCF_026419965.1. Lineage (NCBI taxonomy): Eukaryota > Metazoa > Chordata > Mammalia > Artiodactyla > Physeteridae > Kogia > Kogia breviceps. Next base: position 61,880,990 of record NC_081318.1, on the reverse strand, counting down.
AAACCATGAAGTAGCAAAAAACAAAGGCAGGAACTCAGGACTCCATCAAGGTGGAACAGACTGCCACGGGATTAAGGAAACCAAAATCTGTCACTCAAAAGAAACAGTATCCAGAGCATTCTTCTATCAGCAAACTACCACTACTTTCTAGGAAAAGTTGTAAATTTCCACATCAATGTCTAAATCAAGACTGAAGAAATTAAGCTAACTGCCAACTTTTTTTTTTCTGAATTCATTAATAAATACAGTGGAAGGAGAAAGGGGATAACATTAAGTAAGTTTCTTCCAAACCAGAGAAGAGAAATCACATTCCCTCTAAGTGGAGACTTCAGTTTCTTGTGGTAACTAAGAAAAATGCCTCAGTTCTTTTTCACAGTTTTTCTAAGATAAATGTGAGGTGTTGTATTTTGAGAGACCGGTTGACGGTATCTACTCCTTTCATAAAACCTTGATAAATTAATATTTGTATTTATTATTAGGGGGAAAAGGAAGTAGTAGATCTTAACTTTACTTTTTATACAAATATGCTTTATTCTAAAAAAAACAGAGCAATGAATGTAATATTATTTGCTTTATGATCCTTGCTTTTCTGAGGGCCTTTAAGGGCCTTTAAACAGGGAAATGTCAAAAAACATCACACAGGTTAAATAAAACAGGCAAACTTTTGTCTTAAAGCTGTTAAGGTGCAAACAGACGTAAAGATTACGAACCATAGAGCACTGAATTTTCAAGAGTGAAATCATACCAAAACCTTGATAAGTTTTCGCTGACATCATAGGAGAGTAACTGGTCGGGAAGGTCACTGATGGTGCCCTGCACGGCCAGCACATGTGGGGCCAAGGTGAAGGGTACGTCGCTCAGAAGCTCGGCCATTAATGAGCTGTTTTCCAGAGTCTGGCCTGCCTTATTTTCCATCTCGGGGCCTGCTACAGTCACACTGGATGAGTTTTCTTTGACAGTCTAAAAATACATATATATTTAAGTCATTTAGACCTTATGGACTTTGAGGTTATATGGCATTAATATAACAAAATGTGGCATTAATATATCAAAGTGATAGAGAAATGCGGAATATATAAACATTCCCAGATTAGAACGCAGCTATTTACTTACTTGAGAAATAAATCCATCTATATCTCTACTAGGTTTTATTTACTTATTTTTAAAATTAATTAATTTATTTTTGGCTGTGTTGGGTCTTTGTTGCTGCTTGTGGGCTTTCTCTAGTTGTTGCGAGCGGGGGCTACTCTTTGTTGGGGTGCACAGGCTTCTCATTGTGGTGGCTTCTCTTGTTGTGGCGCACGGGCTTAGTTGCTCCGTGGCATGTGGGATCTTCCTGGACCAGGGCTCGAACCCATGTCCCCTGCATTGGCAGGTGGATTCTTAACCACTGTGCCACCAGGGAAGCCCTCTATTAGGTTTTAAAATGAATCCTAAGCCCTAATCTTATTCAGATGGACCACCTACGGGCCCCTCCAATACAAATGGGCCCTCTTGCTGTTTGGCTAGCCCAGATAATGTCCACAAAGTCTTTCTCTGCTTTTCCAAATCTGATGTCAGCTTCAGGCTTCACAGAATCCCTGGCTTCCCTCTGAAATCTTATATCAACATAGTTCAAAGTGACCTTGCTCACTAGAGAATGACTATGGGGCAAACTGCCCAGGATATTATTTGGCATTTCCTTTACATGTCCTTGCTAGTTGCTGTTTCACGTGCTTATGTCTTATCCCCAACTAGAATCTAGGGTCCTGGAGGGCAAATAATCTATTTTACCTATCTTTGTATTCTTTGTCTTGCATACGTTACTGCTTTACCCTAATACATACTTGGGAATTTACCTCTAATGTGTACCGTACGTAGTGGTTGATAACCTACCTGCCTTTCGCCGGAACTAAAATCCTATGTTATGTAAGTTTTTCAAATAAGAAGAATTGATACATCTTGTTCAATTTCTTTAAAGTTGGTATGTCTTTTTTTTTTTTGGTACGCGGGCCTCTCACTGTTGTGGCCTCTCCCGTTGCGGAGCACAGGTTCCAGACGTGCAGGCTCGGCGGCCATGGCTCACGGGCCCAGCCGCTCCGTGGCATGTGGGTCCCAGACTGGGGCACGAACCCACGTCCCCTGCATCGGCAGGCGGACTCTCAACCACTGCGCCACCAGGGAAGCCCAAAGTTGGTATGTCTTGCATGCAGGAGTTTACCAAAAGACATGCAGCACTAGGGTGTTCATTGTAGCACTCAATGCAAGCCCTGAGCTGGTAGAGTGAGCTGGTATCCATTCATCAATAGTAGAATGGATAATAAACAGAAGTATATTTACAGCAATGAGAACGAACAACCTGCCACTACAAGCTCCTGAAAGTTAACTCAAACCAGGTCAGGCAAAAATTTATTCCGCCCCCCCCCCCCAAGTCTCATGCAGAATCAAACTCCCGAGTCTTTACAAGGCCCATTGTGATCTGGCCTCAGGTCCTTCTCTGACCTTAGCCCGGCTGGTCTGTCCTTGCTCAGGCCCCTCTAGTTCCACTCTCTCCTTGCCGTGGCTCGTGCACAGTCAGCCTGCTTCTGCCTCAGGCCTTTGTTTTCCAGATCCTCCGCCCAAGAGGTTCTCCTCCCACATAAACACAGGGCTCTTTCCCTCCCCTCCTTTCCAGTGGTGGCCCAAATGTCACCTTCTCAGTGAGGCCTTTCCTGTTTCATTACACTGTTTCCTGCCACCTCACCTCGTCCACTCCAGCATTCCCTGTCTGCCTCTCCTGCTTCTGTCCTCTCCATAGTCCTTGGCACCTGGTTATAATGGTATATAATTTATTCTGATTATCATCCCTCAGAAGCTTAAGGAATTTTTGTCTCTTATGTTCACTGCTGTATCCCAAATGCCAGGATGAGTATCTAGCGTTCAGTAAATATTTGTTGAATAAGTGAAAGCAAAGACTTTTGCCTGAATAGGACTTATATTATAATGGCTATAAATGCTGATAAATTCCTATCTCTAAGTCTAGAGGAGAATGATTTTCTGTGTAGAAATAACAATTTTGTAAAACTTTTTATGGAAGTGCAAAATACAAACAGCAAGGGGGTACATCATAAGTGTATAGCTGGCTAAATTTTAACCAGTGAAACACCTATGAGCAACTGCTACCCAGATTAGGAAATAGAAATGACCCTATTTCTATAGGGTCATAGAAAGAGAGTGGTGTTCTCTTGCAGTCACAGTCAACTCCCTGACCCCTAGATCACCATTCTGACTTCTCACAACATAGACTGACTCACCTATTTTTATATTTTATTTTATTTTAATTTTAATTTTTATTTATTTATTTATTTATTTTTTGCGGTACGCGGGCTTCTCACTGTTGTGGCCTCTCCCGTTGCGGAGCACAGGCTCCAGACGCGCAGGCTCAGCGGCCACGGCTCACGGGCCCAGCCGCTCTGCGGCACGTGGGATCTTCCCGGACCGGGGCACGAACCCGTGTCCCCTGCATCGGCAGGCGGACTCCCAACCACTGCCGCCACCAGGGAAGCCCTATTTTTATATTTTAAATGAAGGTAGTCATACATTTTTGTTTGCAGCTTTCTTCCCTCAATATTATATGTATGAGATTCATCCATGTTGTTGCATGTGGGATTGAACATTTTTGAAGAACATATTTTTTGCAGAGGAGATACACTCTGACTGATGGCTTAAAAGAATTGTTTGGTTGCCATGTTGACAGCAGGCAGTGAGGGGTACAGGGCCCGGGAAGGAAGGAGGAAGACCAGCTGGGAAAGAGAGACGATGGTGATGTGGATTAGGGATGTGATAGTAAAGGTGAGAGAAAGCGGTTGGGTTTTGGATAGACTTAAAGGTTAAAGTCAATAGGATGTGCTGATGGAATAGGAGGTGGGGTGTGAGAACAAGGGTGGAGTCAACTATGAGGCCAAAGTTTTTGGCCTGAGCAATAAGAGTGGGTTGTCCATTCACAGGGATGGGGCTTGGACAGGAAGATCAAGAGTTCAGTTTTGGATGTTCCCTGTGCTTAGCAGACATCTACGTGGAGCTGTTAGTAGGCGGAAGGGTGTACTTCAAGTCTGGAGCTAGTGTGATCTGGTGGAGAAAGTCGGCTTGGTGTGTGCTTAAAAGAGGATGGGAGGAGAGAAAGTGAAGACAAAAACGAGAACAGACTGTTTTCCAGACATTATGCCGTAAACGGGAAATGAGATATGGCCAGTAGCTGGAAAGGGAAGTGGGGTCACGAGAGCTTCCTCTTGATTTTTCTTTTTCTTTTTGAAGTTGGGAGAAACAATGTCTGTTTATATGCTAAAGAGAAGAAGCTCCTAAGAAAGGAAAACTCCACGGAGATTCTGTAGAGCAGGAACTGCTCTCTTCCCCGGCCTCCCCCAACACCTAGAACAGAGGCTCTCAAGAAATACCTGTGTAGTAAAATGACTCTGGATGAATGAAGTTACCAAACACATCCCTATCAAGAGTTGTTTTACAGCTTCATGTGAAAATAAAATACCAGAATACTTTCTTAGGATGGCAAGTAGAACAAATGTAACCTCACCCGGTGATGACAAGGCTTTTTCGAAAGGTCCATGTATGCAATGAATGGATAGAATCTGCTTCCTGAAACCTGACTGGGATTTTAATAGTAAGTGTCCCTGGGTCAGCCGAGAGCACAGGTATCAGTGAGTAATGATGCCACAGTTCCAGCTTCTTTAAAGGGCATCACTATACCCTGGTTTCCTCAAGATTATAGATGCACCAGGGCTTTGGTTACCATGGGCCAGCATGGCAGAGTGTTTAAAAACACGAAGCATAGAGCTAGACTACTTGGGTACCAGTCCTGCCTATTAATAAGCAAATGGCCTTGAACAAGTTATTCAACTTCTCTGAGTCTGTTTCCTTAGCTGTATTAGGAAATCAATAGTAGTGCCTATTTCATAGAATTGTTATGAGAGTTATATGAAGTAATATAAGTAGTAAGTAATTTATGAGTAAGTAGAATAATGCTTAGCACATGTTAAAAGTCAGTGATAAATAAAAACTTTAGGAATGTCAGACCCCTCTTGGCTTTAGATAAAGTCTAGGGTCCATCCATTTCTTTTGTTTTTTTGACATTCCCAGATGGTTCAAACAATCTTACCTTCCCCTCTCCTCTTATATCTTGTCTTTTCTCTTAATCTCATGGGCAAATGTTCCCTAGATCTGTTGATCACATCCCATACTTGAACTTTCTTCTCTTTCTCCCTTGAGTACAGCATGTTCTCCAGTTTCATTAGCCAAATAATCTCCTTTCTTAAACAAAAGCATTCTTAAAATCTCACCTTCTCCACTAAAAAGGAGGTATGTTAACCCAGAGCACTCTGCTTTCTAAACGTACAACTTCTAAGGTTTACCTCTCTGGCAGCAATAGTTATTCCTTTGTTCATGCTTTTATTAATGCTCTTCCCTTTCCTTTACAAATCATTCTTGTCTGTCAGAGCATAATTCCTTGAGGACAAGACTATATCTAGTATAATAAAGGAACTGAGCCATGTGGTTTCTTGTTCAAGGTCTCCTGATAAAACTGCCATATACCTTGAAGGGGGCTGCTTCATGCACCTGGGCCTCCATTCTCTATTCCGTAGAATGAGTGGTGAGGGGCAAAAAATGATGATGGTGGTGGTGATGGTGACCGCAACTAGCGTACATTGAACACTTTGTGCCAGGCTCCATCTACGCGGTCTAAGTATATGAACTCATTTAAGTCTTGCAACAGCACTGTAGGGCGTGTCCTGTTACTAGTCATGTTAAAAACAAGAGAACACTGAGGCACAGAAAGGTTAGGAAAGTTGTCTCAGGTTACACAGCTAGGTAGTCTGTGGTAAAACTGAGAATCAAACTCAGTGATCTTCAAAGTTCTATATTCTAAGATCCTGTACCTTTCAGCCATGCTTTGGGTAGACTGGCTGACTGGATGAACAAAGCCTCGAAAATTTAGGGGACAGTACTGGAAAATACGACCGTTACTAACATAGCATCTTGGCTTAATTTAGAAGGAAAAAACGACTCTACTAGCTTTTACCTTTAGGAAGAAAGGATTGAGAAAATCATTAAGGTGACAGATATTAGACTGAGGAAGGATGGAAAAGGAACTATAATTTAAAAGATATTTACCCCTGGAAGTGAATCTACCAGTAGCCTGGATAAACCAGGGGGAAACACCATGGACAGTGAAACAAGATTGTCTATGAGCTGATCATGGGTGAAAGGGAGAGATAGGAAGGTATGTGGGCATGTACTACAGTATTCTTTCTACCTTTGTATATATTTGAAGACTTTCCATGATAAAAAGTTTCCAAAATTTAAATTTAGTTAAAAAACACTGTGGACACAGTGTTCCACTAAATGCCTCCTAGAAGGCTCTGAGTATCAGCGGTGCTATATGTCTTACTCCAGTATCTATTTCTTAACCGTTGGCTAGAGTGCCACGTTCCAGTCTCCAAGGAGGCTTGCCTGCCCTCTTGGCAGCAAGGGTGAGTGCCATGATGCAGCTGCTGTTGGCATGCTGAGCGTTGGAAGGGGAGAAATTATAAGACAAAGTAAGAGTAAGTCACAAAGAAAATGGGAGTCAAAATTCAAGGACCCTACACCCGCTAACCCTGCTCACTGAGTCCGTAGCTTGGCAGCCAGTGGCAGCAGAGGTGGGGGGCTGAAGGCTGAGACAGGTGCATGAGTCCCCCTGCAAAAAGCAGCCTTCTCTCTTAGACACAAAGGCTTTCAATTTTTTTCATTTGCATAATACAATGGGTCTTTAAAGGGAAGAATGAGTATGTTAACCACAATGGAGCAGGAAGAAAAGAATCAATTAACCTTATGGTTAAAAAAAAAATACTTCAAACATTATGTTCATAAGGCATATTTGTTACTTTTGTGATTAAGCCTGTTCACAGAAATGCTGCTACGATAATATTCTTGAATGTAAGTTCCTTCATATAATCCAGCTTTAATACTTCTTTTTCAAATTAACATTTGCCCTTACATGGGTAAACATGAGTATACCATGTCAGAATCTTTTTTCATCTCAGGGAGAAAATAAATGTCCTTATCTGAATCATGACAACAAACAAAGTTTACAATTAATCAGCTGTTTTCATGTTTGTATAAAAATTATTTCTTGTTCATCTGTTAGCCTGTTAAAAATGGGCTGGCCAGGTTTATCTGGGGTTCCTTACATTCTATTCTCTTTGTTTCGATTAACTCAAAGCGGTTTATAGGCAATATTCTTCCCTTTCTTGCAGAAGGGATGTAAAAATTCATGAGGTTCAATCTGTAAAATCGTCTTAGAGCTTAGGAAAAAACACACTCCAAGAGTACAAGGCACATAACACTTTTTAGTAAAAGTCTTAGAAAAATGAAGTCACTTTCCCAGAGCAACAGAAGGTTAGTGGCATCCTTGTGAACCTCACTCTTGGGTGTTTGGAAGCAAGAAAATGGAGGTTTAAGAACAGACTACTACATTTTTCCTGGCACAAAGGCTCCACTAACTGCCATGAAATCTATTAAGGGGAGCCAACTTTGCAAACCCGCTAACAATTTGGAGACTTCATCTACTTAGACATACCAGACTAAAGTATGAATAGTTTATTAATATGAACATCACCTATATTTGGCATCTTTTAAAACCTCCTGCCTTTTTCTGCAACTCGTGTCTCAGATAAGTAGAGATAAAATAGTGTCCTATAAAGGCAAAATACTGAAGTGTTAAAATTTAGAAACCAGCCTTAACCCCAACAGTAACAGAACCTATTAAAAGAACATGAAACCAAGTACAAAACACCCATCTATCACATTCAATTTACATGCAAAGAAGGTAGCTATATCAAGCATACTTCTAGGAAACGAGTTACAGTAAGAAGAGGTAATATCCAGCTCTGGCCGTCTATGCCTTTAAATTTTACGTCTATAAATAAAAGACATGTTCCCTTGAACAATAGCTTGAACAGGGAACACCGTCACTTTATCTCCTCAGATAACTATCCATTCTATTTTGGCTTCAGCTGCTATCTGCTTGCGTTACATCAGCGTCTTGATGGGGGTCGGGTAGGGGGCAAATCTGAGTCAGAAGCATCAGGGGACAAGAGATTAGGAAAAGGTGATACAAGTAATGGCACAGTTAAGGCAGTACTCAAGCTTCTTAATTCCTCTAAGAAGTTACTTGCCAATAAATGTCCGGCTAGCTGATAAAAGCCAGAGGATTGGGCTCTTCCACCTACTTAAGTCCTAAGCAATAGTCTCCTTTCAATCAATTGGGAGAAATTATATTGCAAAGGTAGAGACTATTTCCTGTTTTCTGCAAATCCCCACTACCCAGAACAGTCATACCTGCACATGACAAGCACCCATTACATATTTTGAATGGCACTGAATCTGGTCCCCTTGTTCCTCAGATACCCTAGATTTGATTTGTAAATTAAGGGGTTGGTCCAAAGAAACAAACAAAAGCCCAGAATACTCTACCGCCGATACAGATAAATTAGGCAGAAGAGAGCTGAAATCACTCAAAACTTCTGTGTTCCATGTGACTTGGGATAACCTAGTTCAAGAATACTACATATTTTGGTAGCAAACCAAGAGGCTAGGTTAGAAAGCAGGTATTTTCTTTGCTCCCTTTTCTTTCTGATTTATGACATCATTTCAGTTTACATTTTGGTTCATTTCCTTTGTTGCATTATTTGCTCCCCTTTTCTCCTTTCTTTTTTCCTCAGTGTTTCCACCTGCTCAAGCTTCCTGATTCTCCCATCTTTCTTTAAAAAAGAAAAAAAGTTCTCCTGACTTCCTCTTTTCAGAACTCCAGCTGACTGTAAGTGAAGAAGGAGAAGTAAGCCGGCTGTCACTTGCTTCTGTAATCTGTTCCATGTATTCTGGGAAAAGTGGCTTCACTAAAGCCAGAAAATCTTCTGTCCTAGCCAACTGGAGTTGGGGAGCACTGTAAAGAGGAAAGAGGAGCATTTTAGGAAATGAACCTGGAAGAAACAGTGTGTTCAGTGTGGGATCCTGTTTCATACTGGTTTTGAAAATACAAAGGGCTGTTGCAGTGATTTTTTTAAAAAAAACATTTAAAAAGTTTATAAAAATTCATGGTCTTTAAACTTAAGCTGTCCAGACATCTCCTATTTTCCCAGTAAGCCTCCCCTATTCGTTCTTTACAGCACGGATTTCACCCCTTCTCTTCTCTCGCCCAACATCACCACCTTCCTCCTTGCTGTCAGCAGGTGGTTAGCCTCCTACTTAATAGAGAAAATAGGAACCATCAGCTGAGGATCTCCTCTACCTGCTGTATCCAAAAGACTTACCTACACTTGAACCCATCTGTGCTTCCCTCCTGCCACAGAGGGCAAGTTGCCCTCCTCCTACCCAAAGCGTTGTTCCACATTCATTCATCTTGTCCCCACTCTTCAAGGACATGGCTTCATCAGTCAGAAGGCGTCCTCTAATTGCTCATCTTTCATATAATCAGTTCACCATTTACAGAAAATTCTCCTCAAGTCTATATGGCCCATTGACATCTTACCCACTGAACTCCCCTCCCACACTATCTTTCTACTTTGTTTCTCAGCCCGGCTGAGACCATTGCTGACACTGGCTATCTGCTTCATTCCTCACCCACTGCCATCTGCCTCTATCTCTGCCCCTTCACTGCCACTGATTTCTCCAAGGTTACTCATAATCACTCTTTTGCTAAACTCAGAAGATGACGTAAAGTGATGAACTTACAGGACCTCTTTGTCGCACTTAAAACAGGTGACTCTTTGAGTTTTTATTTCTTGGCTTCTGTAACACTTGTTAGTTTTTCCTTCTGTCTGTTTTTTTGCCTATTTCTGAAATGGTATTTTCCAGGGCCTCATTTCTGTTCCTTTATTCTTAGTCTCAACACACTTCCCTGGGTGAGCTTATCCATATCTAAGGTGCCTACCGCCCTACTCCTCCACCCAAAGTACAAAAGTATGTTGATACATGCGTGTGTACACACGCACACACACCCCCCCCAATCTCGAACCCAGCTTTCTATCTAGAGCTCCTAACCCATATGTTCAAACCCTATTATACATTTTCTTTCAGATATTCAATAGGGATCTTAACTCAGTGTGTTCTAAACCTTGCTCTCATCTTTTCCCTAAGTCTACCCCAAACCTAATGCTCTCCTAATAAATATTTTCTGTATTGGTGAAGGGTACTAACACAGTTGCCCAACACAGAAACCTGAATTATCTTCAACTTCTCTTTCCCTCTCACTTCCTCTATCCAGTAAATGACAGAGTCCTACTGACTTTGATGTTTTTAATGTCTCCCCAAGTCCATCCATTTCTCTTTAGGTCCACTGTCACTCTCTTAGTGCAGGCCACCAGGGCCTCCTGCCATGAATGTTACCAGAGCTGCCCCCTATACTACATTCTCCCTATCACTGGTGATGTCTGAAACACATGTTCTTCCTTGCTTAAAACTCCTCAATGCCTTTGGAGAAAAGCACAAACTCCTTAACATAGCACATAAGGTATGATCTGGCCTTGCTCATCCCTCCAGTTTCTTTTATTACCGTTCTCTAAACTCTTTACTCCATTTAAATGATTGCTGATATCCAGACACGCCAGGCTCTCTTTTTAGTTCTGGGCCTTGCCTTATTTTCAATTACTTTTGCCTAAATTAGGACACCTTTCTCTCTTTTACTACTCCCTTCATCTTGCCTATAGGATGCACTTCAGGACTCTTTTAGAAAGATTTCCCCAACTAACTCTTCAAACCTGGGCCATGTCCCTGTCCGTGTGTTCCCTTAACAGTCTGTGCATACGTCTCTCACAGTATATATCATAGTGGAATCGAATTCTTTGTCACCATCATAAAACTATGGGCAGCTCAAAGCCAGGGACAATAGATTCCTCTCCATCTCCCTAGCAATCAGAGCAATGCCTGGCTCATGAGAGGTGATCAATACATGTTTAGTGAATGGCTAAATAATTTAAATTTCTTCATATTATGTTAATCCTGGATTTCTCCATTTGTTTGTTTTTTCTTAATAAGACTTTGCCACCTCTTTTCCACAATATCACTGACATGTGATACATGTCAGATAGAACTTGAAACTAGTTTGAGACCCCAGCTACATCTCTTTCTTGAAGAAAGGGATGGGTTGTTCTTGACTTGCCAAATGAACCATTTCACAAATACGTCTTCCAAAGGAAGCTTGATGTGGTCATGCCACAATAGAGATGAAACTGTTTGGGAAATGTTTTTACCAGAGACCTACCTTTCTTTCACTGAGAGAAGGACAGAAGCTAACCTTAGCTACCCCGAAGTCTCCTTAATCAACTCTCTTAGTCTGTTCAGGCGGCTTAGACTAGGTAGCTTGTAAACAACAGAAGTTTATTTCTCATGGTCTGGAGGCTGAGAAGTCCGAGATCAAGGTGCTGGCAGATTCAGTGTGTGGTAAGGCCTGCTTTCTGGCTCACAGACTGCCCTCTTTTTGCTGTACCATCAAAGGGCAGAAGGGTCCAAGGAGCTCCCTGGGGCCTCTTTTATAAGGGCCCTTATCTCATCCATGAGGTCTTTACCCTCATGACCTAATCACCTCGCAAAGGCCCAGCCTCCAAATGCTCTCACACTGGAGACTAGTTTCAACATGAGAACTTTTGGGGGATGCAATCAGTCTATAGCTTCAACCTGCCTTGCTTAGGAGCCAGTATTTCTCCACAACTATGTGGTACAGTCTGATGGAGCTGCAGGGTAGCCTGTGCTTGGGGGCAGGGGTATGGGGTACAGGGCCAGCAACAGGGCAGCAGGACGAGGTAAGCAGTGTAAGGGGAGGAAAGCCTGAGAGATGACAGCTGAAGAGGTGGGTAGGAGAGGGGATGGGGAGGTAAATGCCACTTATTTAGTTTCTGTTCACCTGTGTTAAAGAGAAAAGCCCTTTCTTCTTTGGTTTCCATAAAGATGACGGATTTTTCTTTAAGCACCCTGGTCTTCTGCCCACCCCCTACTCCTCCCCAAGGAGGTAGAATGAGTTACCTGGATGGTGGAAGATAGCCAAAGATCCATGTTTCTAGATGGGGGAAATTGAACCACCCAAGATCCTGAGGCCTGGGGAAAGTCTCTTTCTCCTTTTCTCTCTACTTGGACTAGGGGAGACAAGTAACCTGGGTTAAGAGTGTGTGCTGTGCTGACTTAAAACTTTCCCCACAGTCTAGACATGAGTTATTGGAACCGTGGAAGTCCATTTTAGCTGTTACACTAAGCTGCCTCCTCCAACCTAGGCTCTATCAGTCAAAAGGGTGAGCACCATCTTGTTTCTGTTTGCTGGCTCTTTGGTCTTATTTCTCCATTGGCTCAGGATGCAGGTGAGGAAAAGCAGTGCCCTGTATTAGGACGTTAGGACCCCACCAATTTCTACTTCCCAAAGCCACCCCATGTACAGTAAAAAAGAGAGGCATCTTAAACACACCAAAAAATAGAAACAAACCAGCAAAAACAAAGTCATGCAGATACGAAATGATCTGGAAATTTAAAATTTTACAAAGTAATGGTTTTTAAAACTTATGTGCCCTATAATGCTCTATGAAACAACTTACTGGTGTGATTTTATCAGTTTCATAATTCAGTTAAATCTATGAGATCAGAAAAGTTCTAAGCAGGATCTTGGAAAAATGGCAATTAATATTTGCTTAGTGCTTTACATGGTTTTTGCAGTTGTCTCACATACGTTATTTCATTTGAGCCTCACAACCCACTAAATCTGACTGGGAAGCTATTGTTTCTATTCTCATCTTCCGAGGCTCAGAGTTTAGTGATTATCTAAGGTCACACCACTACGAACTGACAAAGACTTGTACTCAGAGTCTCCCGACTTAGAATCTGATGTTCCCACTCCAATATAAAGGTCATCATCAAGAGAAATAATTTTAAAGTTTACCTGTCTGGTGGTTTTATTTTTTAAAGAACTTAAATTATAACAATTTCTCTATGGACAAGTGTTTTCTGGAGTAGAGGATGAAGTTCCAAAAATACAGACTGTGCCACTCACGAAACAGCGTTTAAAGTAACGGTTCAGCTAAGCATCTTATTACTAGGCTAAATCTATCAAGCTGGATAAAAAATGTAATAGCTTAGAAAACTGCAGCATCTGATCACCGCCAAGGTTACACAATGGCTTAGGCTTTTGTGCACAAATTCTTCAAGCTTGTTATGCACACCACAGTTGTGAAGAATTTGATACCGCTTATTAGTCACACTGGAACCTACTTAACTTCCCATTTACATAATTTTATTTATTTCAAATATCTATTCAACTTCTTCAGAATGCAATGCAACAAGATCATATTTTTTCTAGATAATTTCAAAGGAAAACAATGAAAAATGATCTTGCACATTTGCTCAGCACACTGAATATTAATTTCATTGTAATGATTTTCATTTTGTAAAACAATAAAGTATTTCAACTGTCTGCATATATAATCAGAAAGGAAATGGAATACTTTTCTATTTTTAAAGCTGGTAAGAGAATATAAATATATATATTTGTTTTTATATAACTAAGTGTTTCAATGTAGATCATTAGATGTTTATAATTAGATATAAAAACAAATGTTTTATACTTATATAATATTGATTGAATGGAAATAATACCATAGGATACTAGTAAGGAACACAAAAAGAAAGTAAATCTAAAAATATTAAGTAATAGCTATATGCTGGCTTTCTTGGCATGTGCTTTGATGAAATGAACATTTAATAAATTCATAACCTAAGTATAATATACATTTTTAAGAACACTTAGATTTTAATCAATTCATGTTAAGGTTGTTGTTTGAAGACAGAAAGCTAATCTGTTTTGCTGCTCTTTTAACTGCAAAATTTATATTTTGTCATTGTTTTATCATTATTATGTAAAAACATAAATACATAATTTTTAGTATGCACTTCAAATTGTCATGTCCATAGCCAGAACTCAAAGACAATTATCAGTAGGATCTCATGTCACACTGCATATAAACATCTTTCTAATCTCAGGAAACAAATAATTCTTTAAGAAATAGAAAAATACTAGTTAAGAAAAGCCTTAGTTTCTTTGTAAATTGAATTTGATGTGTGGAATGGCCCACACACTTGAAAATACTATGGTTGGTGAATACACAATTGTACGTTTTCACATACAGAGGCAAGTGAAAGAGAAATGCATCATACCAAGTTGAGTACAGAAATTATGAAGGTAGGCTAATTAAATTCCACTCAGAGGGCATTTGAGTGATAGTGTTACCTAGGTGTGCTGTACCTAACCCAGAACTCCACTAGGAAAACAGTGTTTGGAAGAGGTGAGCAGAGAGCTGTGTCAGTTGACTTCGGCTCTCACTTGCAAAAAGGTTATATTTCAAAATAGAAGATGGGGCTGGAAAAGTAAACACAGCTGTGTTTTCTTCACCCCAGTGTGAGAATGAAGGGGCTCTTAGGCGTGGCAGAAGCCTAAGTCACTTCTTGGTGCACATTCAGAGCCCCAAATAGAATGCTATTATTTCGTTTTATGCCTAACTCAGGATAATATTTTTTATTGTGGTAAAATACACAACATAAAATGTATCATCCTAACCATTTTTAAGTGTATAATTCAGTGGCACTAAATACATTCACAACATTGCACAATTAACACCATTACCCATCTCTAGAACTTTTTTGTCATCCCAAACAGAAACTTATTCTGCTCTTGATAATAAGAAACAAGCATTTAGGAGTCAAATATGAAAAATACAGGCAGGTACTAATCTTTTAATAATTCACCATTATATTATTAAGAACTCTGACTGTATTTTCTCAGGCCAATGAGTCCACAACAGAGATGTTGCAATAAACAGATGTAGGACAATTATTATTACAGTATTCATATTATAACTAGAACAATAAATAAGATAAAACATATTAAAATTATCTTGAATGTCAGTACTTGAAAAAAGGCAAATTAAGTTGTACAAGCTGAACATTGGTAGAGAATCTCAAAGGTACTTCAGAGCACTGTCAAGATTGCTGGTCTGGGTTTGTTGTGGGGTATTTTACTTAGAAGTATCTCTAGGAAATCCGGAGAGCTGTGTTCATTAAGATTTTTTTGTTTTACTCCCATAAACAGTAAGGTGACATGGTAGAATTTTCCCAAAGTTAAGTGGCAAAATCTGATAGAGAGAAGGGGTATAAGAAAGACGTATGTGCATGAAAGAAAGCCATTCATTGGACGTAAGAATGACTGGTTATCAGCAGTGAAAGTGAGAGTACACTTCATCTGCTAAGTGACAGAAACGGAAGATGGGATGTGATAGGAAGAGTGTCACACAGCTCCTTTTTGGCCACCAGGAGACTTTACCATGGATCAACTTGGTTTTTACGATAGCCAACCCAGGGAGCAGAGAGGCCTCATGGATGGAGGGTGGGAGGAAGAAGTAGCACCATGTAAATCTAGGACCCAGCTATTTGCACGGTGGTTCTTGGTAATCTGAGCACTAGTTTCCAAAGATCTAGTATTTCACCAAAGTTTCTAGGTAGTCAATTTTCAGAACACAGTACAGATTTTCCTTTAGCCTTCTAGAAATCATTGCTATGGCTTCAACTGCCAAAGTGGCCTAAAAATGAACACCTGTAATTTCCAGAAGTGTTCTTAAATGTACAGATTCTACACTCAGAATCCAACAGAGTTCTGTTTTCCCCTCCTAGGCCTTTTTTGCAGGTGAGTTGATGATGGGAATTCTCTGAAGAAAGTAGATAACTTATGGCTACCCATAAGGATGGAAATAAGGGTTTAGATTATGAACTCTGATATATACTAATATGTACACTATATTAGTTACTAGTGACTAGTTATATTAACTTCATTTTGGTTCAGTCATAATGTTCTAATCGTGTACTTATGTCTACTACCACAGATAGTTCACATTTAATGAGCACTTATTTGCCAGTCACTATTCTAAGTTTTTTACCTGTGTTATCTCATTTAATTTTTCCATTTAAGAGATGGGAAATACTGAAACGCAGAGAATTTAGTCTAACTCTAGAATGAGACTTTTAGCTGCTATTCTATTCTGCCTCAAGTACAACACAGTCTAAGGAAACATCACTTTGTGCCTTTTAAAATGTGGTGTAATTGCTTCTAAAGACCAAAAAAGTATTTTCTCCTTCAGAAAGGGTTGCAGGATACTTTTCTAATAATCATACATTCTTTTTCTTTCAAAACAAAAACAAAAGCACATGGCACGGTAAGATACCAATTTTTTAAAAAAGGAAAAAGAAACATTGGGTGTTGTATTATGTCTCATTTTTATATCTAGCTGGATACGCTAATTCTATGTGAATTTTAGAAACCCTGAAATTATAGACTGTTCAGACTATTTTAATCCCTAAAAGCACCATTGTGAAGCCTCAGTAATATATTTTTAAAATAACCTTTTTACCTTAACCAAATATATTCCAGTTAAATTTAAGAACCTAAAGTGACCACATACTGTCCTTTGTTCAATGAAGATGACTCTTCCTGAAACACACCCTCTGTGGTCAATTTTCCAGTGACAGGGACTGACTGCATTCAATTGCCCACATTTCCCAGCTCATGGCCCTCGGTGAGCAACGGCAAAAAGGTGCCAGGTGGCTGGAACCTGGGTTGCAATTTGTTCTCAGGAAACAGAGAAGATACGTTGCCTTTAACGGGCGCAAACACATGAGCTGGGTCTACTTAACATTATTCTTGAACCAACTATGCTAAGAGATTATATCACAGGCAAGAGAAGAGAATGAGAACATTTCCGGGACTCAATATAGTTGCAGACTTCTGGGTGGACCCTTAAATGCAGAAAAAAAGGGAAGTACATCATCACTATTTATGCCCAAAGTAGCACAAATAAAAGTGGTGCTTTCATGCTCAAAGTGCACAGTTGATTTTTAAAAGGCCCACGAGTGTATTTTTACTTCCTATTTATTCAGTTGCTTTGAACTAAAACCTAAACAAAAATTGATTAAAGTGTTGTAGTTCAAAATAGAAATTTCATGGTGATTGCTTGAAAAGACAGAAAAAAGATCTGGATCATCAACTAGAAAAAGTAAAGCAAATCACAAGTTTTAAAAACAATTTCAAATTACTGAGTAGCTAATCACTGAGAAGAAAATGAAGAATATTTTCACTTGCACAAAAATTTACCCAATTTATGCTACTCCTTCAGTTTTCTTTTCCACAACCCCAAAAAGTTCATTTGTTTTTGAAAAGAGACCGGGGCAGACAATATACATAAAGTGTATGCTTTTTGTTGCATGAGGTTTGTACTGTCTCCTAATATGATTTACGTGAGCTTAGGGAAAATCAATTAATGTAATACATCACATCAATAAAATAAAAAATAAAAACCAATATCATCTCAATAGGCTCAGAAAAATATGTGAAAAAAATCTAATACCCCTTCATGATAAAAACACTCAACAAATTAGGAACTGAAGGGAACTTCCTCAACCTGATAAAGTACATTTATGGAAAAGTCAAGCTAATATCATACTTTATGGTGAAAAACTAGATGCTTTCCCCCTAGGATTTTGAACAAGACAAGGATGTCCACTCTTACCACTTCTATTCAAAACATTACTAAAGGTTCTAGTCAGGGCAGTTAGGCTATCAATAAACAACAACAACAACAACAAATAATAGATAGCATCCAGATTAGAAAAGAAGTAAAATTCTCTCTCTGCACACATAACATGACCTTATTTATAAGAAAATCTAGGAAACCCACCGAAAGACTATTAGAACTAGTAAGTTCAGCAAGGTTGCAAAATGCAAGATGAATATACAAAAATCAGTTGTAGTCATCTGTAGAATCAATGCTATCCCTATTAGAATCTCAGCTGATTTCTTTGTTGAAGTTGACAAGCTGATCCTAAAATTCATATGGAATTACCAGGTATCCAGAATTGCCAGAACAATCTTGAAAAAGAAAAACAATGTGGGAGGACCCACACTTTCTGATCTCAAAACTCACTACAGAGCAACAGTAATCAAGACAATGTGGTACTTGCATAAGGATACACATATATATTACTGGAATAGAACAAAAAGTCCAGAAATAAACCTATGTGTCATTGGTCAACTGATTTTTGACAACGGTGCCAACATCATTCAATGGGGAAAGAACAGTCTTTTCAACAAATGATGCTGGGATGCACAGTCATATACAAAGGGAAATTGAACCCTTATAACACACCACATACAAAAATGAACTCAAAATGAATCAAAGTCCTATAAGAGCTAAACTATAAAACTCTTAGAAGAAATAACGGGCAAATCTGCATGGCCTCATATTTGGCAATGGATTCTTAAATATGACACCAAAGCACAAGCAACAAAAGAAAAAATAGATAAATTAGACCTCATCAAAACTGTAAACTTCTATGCTTCAAAGGATACTATCAAGAAAGTGAAAAGGCAACCTGAAGAATGGGAGAAAATATTTGCAAATAATATATCTGATAAGGGATATGCATCTAGAATATATAAAAAACTCTTACACCTCAATAATAAAAAAAAAAAGATAACCTATTTGAAGAACAGGAAAAGGATCTGAATAGACATTTCTTCAAAGCAGATAAATGGCCAATAAGTACGTGAAAAGATGCTTGACATTATTAGCTGTGAAGGAAATGCCAAAAAACCCCACAAAAAACCCTCAAGATACCTACAGTGAAACACTTCATACCCATTAGGATGGCTATAATCAAAAAGTCAGATAATAACAACTGCTGGCTAGGATGTGGAGAAACTGGAACTATCACACATGCTGGGTGGAATATAAAATGGTGCAGATACTTTGGAAAACTGCTTGGCAGTTTCTCAAACGTTTAAATAGAGAATTATCATAGTCCCGGCAATTCCACTCCTGGATATACACTCAAAAGAATTAAAAACAGGTATTCAAAAAAATACTTGTATATTTTTATAATAGCATTATTCATAATAGCCAAAAGGTGGAAACAATCCAACTGATGAAAAGCTAAACAAAATGTGGTATATCTACATAATGGAATATTATTCAACAATTAAAGGGAATAAAAAGAAATGAAATACTGGTACATGTTTCAAATGGAATACCCTTGAAAACACTATGCTAAGTGAAAGAAGTGAGTCACAAAAGACCATATATAATTCTACTTATATGAAATAATCAGAAGAGGCAAATCTATTGAGACAGAGAGTAGATTAATGGTGAAAATTTCACCTTTACTTCCAATAGATCAAAGCTACATCTTCAAGTAAAAGGAATACATATTGGTCATAGTGAGTGTTTTTTATTTTCTTGAACCCTCAATCAGACTCATATAGGAGACATTTTCATTCCTTTGCCAACATATTTTTGAAAATAATAAATCCATATTCATTTTAAATTTTCATCTAAGCAGTGTATAATATTTAGATAAACTTGAATATTGGAGATTCTACTATATCTAATGCACTTAAACACTAACATCTTTATAAGCTCTTCCTCTGCACTAATTAACATGGCCCAATTCCTTCTCTTCATTTTACTGTTAGCTTCATTGTAGTAATAATCATCCTTAGATACATGAACTTAATGAACTTATGGAAGAAAAAATTAAGCTCTTCTATTAATTGATACCCTTCTATAAAAATTTACCTTTCAAGTTTAGTAATTATAAAATTTTGTAATATATTTATATTGTTTTGACTGATTATATATTACCAGTAGTTAAAATAATAATTCAGAAGAAATTTTCTAACACTTGGCCTATGGTCATAGTAGACATATATACATACACACATATATATACACACATATATATATTTAATTTATACCAATATTTTTTGTTGCTAAGAAATAGGGTATAGTAATCAATAAAAGACCTTCAAGATAAAGGATTAAACTGAGTGGACAGAAATCTGAGTTCAAGTAAAAAAAGGAATGATGTCGAATTTCTGATTGTTAAAGAATTGTGCATGTATTTTTTAGATGGATGGTGTCATGTGTCAAATTGCTATGGGATTTCAATTTCATTGGATATATATGAAAGAATGATAAGAGTTTTATGTTTAAATGTCAATATTTACAATATGTGGGAAATCCCATCCTTTGCAACTGTTAAACTTATGATAGAAAATTTTTATGACATCTTAGTATAAGGAGGTACATTGTTATTAAACTTCTTTTAAGAATAACTGGTCTAGAGTATATATACAAAATTGTCTTCACATTTGAGAGATTTTACCAAATTGCTCTCTAGAGTAGTTGTCTAGACTTATACTGGCTGTGAGCATTTTCTTTTTCATACAACACCACCAAAACTTGGTGATTTTCAGGTTTTTTTTAATCTTTCCCAATCTGAATGAGAAAAGGTACCATATTTTAATTTGCCTTTGCTCCCCAGTTCTAACACTCTTTGCTTCAATTTAATGCTTTGAGTCTCATCTTAAATACTATCTCCTCAGAGAGACCTCCTCTGTCCACTTCATCTTAAAGTAGATCCTCCCAAGTACCTCTAGCTGTTCTCTCTCTCATCTCATGGGTTATTTCCTTCACTATACTTCCAATGACCTGATGTAATTTTGTATATTTGCCTATTTTATTTTAGATTAGTTTTTCTCTCCTACTAAAATGCAAACCCTGTAATCAGGGCCCCTGTGCAGTCAATTGTATATGTAGTACGTAGCAGAATACCTGGCACACAGCAGACACTCAATAAATACTGCTGAATGAATGAACGTTTCTGGGCTGAGTAATGGACTGGTGTTATCTTCCACCCTTCCTTCAGAAGACCTCCCACAATCCACTGGGACCATAATCCCTGCCTCCTGGTCTTCCCCTTGGCTACACTCCTTAATTTTATTCTGGACGAACTTCTATGTGCATACCGCCACAAATGCTTTTGCAGTGAACTGTGTTGACACAGTTCACAGAAAAGACAATATAAACATACTGGATAAGGGCTCCCCAGCTATGTGATCTTGGAAAAGCTGCTGTATGTTTCTGTACCTTGGTTATTTAATCTTCATATGTCTCAGTTTCCTCATTTGTAAAATGGAAATAAGTGAGCCTACTTAGTGAGATGCTGTGAGAAATGAATAACACCGATAAAGCTCCTTAATATGGTTCCTGGAACACAGTAAGTAAGGACTCAGTAAGTGTTAGTTATTATTTCCTTGCCAACTGTAATGAAATTTGAAAATATAAGTTAAGTCTATCTGCCACATTCAGTATTATCCTAAATATCAACATAAGGGAAATACATTAAGAAATCCGAGTAATATAAAATCTAATCATAACTTGAGTAACAGGTAGACTAATATCACTGTAAGAATCTGTCATACGGAGTTTTTCAAAGAACAAGAGAAATTATTTTATTATCCTTGCAAATTGAGGAAGCAGTATAAATAGGGCTGGCAGATATGACAGACTTGCCAGGGTACATACAGCTTTTTAAAAACCTTTCCTCCAGAAATACAGATAATTGACCTAGTAATTCTAAAAGCAGTCTTTACTTTCTAGTTATCTTTTTCACTAAGTTTGATGACTGGATAATAAAAGAGCCAATAACAATTTTTTAAACATCTTTATTGGGTATAATTGTTTTACAATGGCGTGTTAGTTTCTGCTTTATAACAAAGTGAATCAGCTATACATATGTCCCCATATCTCTTCCCTCTTGCGTCTCCTTCCCACCCACCCTCCCTATCCCACCCCTCTAGGTGGTCACAAAGCACCGAGCTGATCTCCCTGTGCTATGCGGCTGCTTCCCACTAGCTATTTACTTTACGTTTGGTAGTGTATATATGTCCATGCCACTCTCTCACTTTGTCCCAGCTTACCCTTCCCCCTCCCCATATCCTCAAGTCCATTCTCTAGTAGGTCTGCTTCTTTATTCCCGTCTTGCTCCTAGGTTCTTCTGACCATTTTTCTCTCTCCTTTTTTTAGATTCCATATATATGTGTTAGCATACGGTATTTGTTTTTCTCTTTCTGACTTACTTAACTCTGTATGACGGTCTCTAGGTCCATCCACCTCACTGCAAATAACTCAGTTTCATTTCTTTTTATGGCTGAGTAATATTCCATTGTATATATGTGCCACATATTCTTTATCCATTCATCTGTTGATGGACACTTAGGTTGCTTCCATGTCCTGGCTCTTGTAAATAGAGATGCAATGAACATTGTGGTACATGACTCTTTTTGAATTATGGTTTTCTCAGGATATATGCCCAGTAGTGGGATTGCTGGGTCGTATGGTAGTTCTATTTTTAGTTTTTTAAGGCCAATGACAATTTTTATCATGATTTCCTAGCTGTCAAACCCAAGTGGTAGGAACAAGGCAGCATTCCAGTCAAGATTTCACCAATTTCTCCCTTTCCCTTCCTGTAACAATGCTCAGAGAAATAACTTCTAGCAAGCATTTCAGTAATAGTAACCTTTATTCAGCATATCCTCTATGGTCATTTCTGAGACCATCAGAAATGTCACTTGACTTTGCCTTCCTTGATGGAAGTACTACATTTGGTACTGAGTATAATTTTAACTGAACTGTGAACACTTTAGATACTAGACCAACTGCTGATGTAGGAACTAGACTTGCTGGAGTGAAACCACACATTCAACCCAATGACCAAATTCACGGGAATGAATTAAAAATTGCCAAAATGTATTCTCTTTTTGAAAACAGTAATATGTCACTTTATCTTGAGATGGAAAACTGAAAAACAGACTGACCATAAGGCGTACTCTGATACATTTAGTAGCATAACAGATTCTGTTAAATTCAGTTAAAGTCACTATGGAGGAACAAACGACACAGAGACTTATCAAGCTGAAAGAAGCATCAATTAATAATAATATTAACAAATGTTAAAAATAATCATTAAAAGTTATATGCCAGATAATATATTATTGGTTCCAAAGAGTTTCCAGTGGTGCCTGAAACTTTCCAGAATTCTTTTCCTCATTTAGTAGTAAGTTAAAAAATTCCTCATTGGCTTAATTCATATTGGCTCAAATACATCAAAAGATGATTACCAACTAAAAACATTTTAAGAATTCTGAAACTACATGTTAGAAAACCAAATGGCTTTTTAAAAAATTATTATTTATTTATTTAAACATGAATATACTGCAATTTTATTACAATCGCACAAACGAAGTTAACATGTAGGCAATTTAAATGAAACTACTGTAAAAATAGCAGAAAATAAAAAAATCTAAAAAGGAAGTACACCTAAAGTATGAGAATTCAACATTCATTAGTGTTTCATCTGCAGATGTGACTGACACTTGATGCTTGCAAATTTTGAAACAAACTTTGAGAGCATGGTGACTACTGTGAAGAGATTTCAGCAACAGCACCAGGATTTGTACATTCAGTTGGTTTGCAATTGACTTGTTAGCCAGTTACATAGTGTATAGTACAGATTTGTCACAGGTCAGATCACAGCATTGAAGGAAAGAAGTACCTTCCTGTAATTAGAAAGGATCCCCTAAACTGCACTCAGCTTAAAGAAATCTGGCCACATGGGTATAAATAAGGACCTTCATTTCTGGAGTTAAAAAATGTGCATTCTAATTATAAAAATGACAAAGGCAGTATAATACAGAGGAAAGAAATGTTTTAGGGATCAGAAGATCAACTGCATTCATCTATTTAAAGAATATTTGGGTCCCTATAGTGTGTCTGGCACAATGCTGGGCGACAGACAGAGTGGGGAATAAACAGCCACGGTGCTGCTCTGGTGAGGATATTGGGTTGGCCAAAAAGTTCGTTTGGGGTTTTCTGTAACATCTTAGGGAAAACCCCGAACAACTTTTTGGCCAACGCAATAGTACAGAGGGGAAATTGGGCAAAACACAAGAAAACCAACTGTGGGAAGTGTTGGTCGCAGGCACAAAGAGGAGTAAGGTAGTGAATGCTGACTACACCTATGATGAAGTATTTTAACGTGAAAAACCTTTAAACTTACGTGACTCAATTGCTATTCTTAAATGTTAAAATATTTGAAATCTGGGAACAATTATTACTGAAAATTATTTGTTGCAATATTCTAACTCTCAATACATATCAAATTTTAAAATCTAATTCAGTGTTATGATGGTATCTGGTATAGTTACCAAAGCATAACCAAAGATTATCAAAATTTTACCATGATTTTGAAAAGCCAATTTAAAAGAACCCTACTATTTGAATGAGCTTGTGTTTTTTTTGTTGTTGTTGTTTTGAGAATAGGCCAGTAGACAAATAAGTAGTGACCAGTAAGATGAGAAGGATATTGGCATGTCTAGTGCCTTTTTAAAAAGTTGAGATATAATGAACATATAATATTATATTAGTTTCAGGTATACAACAAAAGAATTATTCGTATCTATTGCAAAAAGATCACCACAATAAGTCCATTACCATTACCACACAGTTGCAAAAATAATATTTTTCTTGTGATAAGATCTACTCTCTTGGCAACTTTCAAATATACAAGAGTATTATTAACTATAGTCACCATGCTGTACAATACATCCCCAGGACTTATTTATTTTATAACATGAAGTTTGTAACTTTTGACCACCGTCATCCATTTCTCTTACTCCCAGCAACCTCCACCTCTGGGAACCACCAATATGTTTTGTTTGTTTGTTTTTTTAGATTCCACATATAAGTGAAATCATATGGTATTTGTCTCTCTCTGCCTGACTTACTTCCCTTAGCACAACACCCTCAAGGTCCATCCATGTTGTCACAAATGGCAAAATTTCCTCCTTTTTTATGACTGAAATAGTCATATATATATATAACATTATATATAATATTTTATATATATATAAATACACACACATATATAAAATACATATATATGTCTCACTTTTTTTTTTTTTTAAATTTTATTTATTTATTTATTTTTGGCTGTGTTGGGTCTTCGTTTCTGTGCGAGGGCTTTCCCTAGTTGCGGCGAGCGGGGGCCACTCTTCATCATGGTGCACGGGCCTCTCACTATCGCGGCCTCTCTTGTTGCGGAGCACAGGCTCCAAGACGCGCAGGCTCAGTAATTGTGGCTCACAGGCCCGGTTGCTCCGTGGCATGTGGGATCTTCCCAGACCAGGGCTCGAACCCATGTCCTCTCTATTGGCAGGCAGATTCTCAACCACTGCGCCACCAGGGAAGCCCTGTCTCACTTTTTTTAATCCATTCATCCACTGATGGACGCTTACGTTGTTGCTTCCATTTCTTGGTGACTATAAATAATCCCACAATGAACATGGGGATACATATAACTTTTTGAGCTAGTGTTTTCATTTCCTTTAGATAAATACCCAGAAGTGGGATCGCTGGATCATAGGGTAGTTCTATTTTTAAGGAACCGCCATACTGTTTTTGGTAGTGGCTGCATCAACTTACATTCCCACCAACAGTGTACATGGGTTTCCTTTTCTCTACATCCTCACCGACACTTGTTCTCTCTCGTCTTTTTGATAATAGGTATTCTTCAGGTTTTAGGTGATATCTCATTGTAGTTTTGATTTGCATTTCCCTGATGATTAGTGATGTTAAGCATATTTTCATATAACTGTTGGCCATCTGTATGTCTTCTTTGAAAAAATGTCTTTTCTGATTTCTGCCCATTTTTTAATCACATTGTTTTTGTGTTATTGAGTTCTATGAGTTCTTTATATATTTTGGATATTAACCCCTTATCAGATACACAGTTTGCAAATATTTTCTCCCACAGTGTAGGTTACTGTTTAATTTTGTTGATGGTTTCCTTTGCTGTGTAGGAGCATTTTAGTTTGGTCCCACGTGTTTATTTTTGCTTCTGTTGCCTTTGCTTTTGGTGTCAAATCCAAAAAAATGATCACCAAGACCCAGGTCCAGGAGCATACGTACCACCTATGTTTTCTTCTAGGAGTTTTATGGTTTCAGGTCTGAGGTTCAAGTCTTTAATCCATTTTGAGTTAATTTTTATGCATGGTGTAAGATAGTGTTCCAGCTTCATTCTTTTGCATGTGGCTGTCCAGTTTTCCCAACACCATTTCCTGAAAAGACTGTCATCCCACTGTATATTCTTGCCTCCTTTGTCATAAGTCAACTGACCATGTGGGTTTATTTCTGAGCTTTCTATTCTATTCCATTGGTCTACATGTCTGTTTTTATGCCCATACCATACTATCTTGATTACTATAGATTTGTAAAAGTTGGAAATCAGGGAGCATGATGCCTCCAACTTTATTCTCCTTTCTCAAGAATGCCTTGATTATCCAGGGTCTTTTGTGATTCCATACAGATTTTAGGATTGTTTTTTTCTATTTCTGTGAAAAATACCATTGGAATTTTGAACAGGATTGCTGTGAATCCATAGATTGCTTTGGACATTTTAACAAAGTTAATTCTTCCAGTCCATGTGCACAGAGTATCTTTCCATTCATTTGTGTCTTCTTCAGTTTCATTCATCAGTGTCTCACAGTTTTCAATGATAGGTCTTTTACCTCCTTTGTTAAATTTACTCCTAGGTATTTTATTATTTTGGTGCAAATGGAAAAAATACTACTATTTAGATGAGCTTTTTAATAAAGTCTCATCTGTTTACATTTTATATTATAAATGTGATATTTTATGCCCATTGTATTTGTAATGAGAGTATTTCTGTCTATAAGTGTTGTAAGGATTGTGATATCTCTCTGATAACAATTAAAAACTTATATATTTCTATGGAAAAGATGTCCTTAATAAGCAGATTTGACCAAGAACTCTGACTTCAGTGGTGGGAGATTTCTGAGAAAGAGGAGGAAGAGGCTAATAATATTTTAAAGGTAAGAACAAACACTTGCTCTTTTATCTTCTCTTTGTACTAAGGTAAAATTGATAATATGAGATATTATGGAATATTATGTCATACGTATATATTTTACATATGTGTCATTCAAACCCACACAACCACCCTATACATAAGTAGTATTATCCCTAATTTAGAGACAAGAAGAGTGAGGCACAGAGACATTAAATAATTTGTCCAAGGTCACAGTTCATACACCACAGAACACCACTCTATACCGCTCTTAAAAGTGAACTCTGGATGACTTTTCTACATGTGAGCAATTCTTTAGCTCAAATAAAGGCTGTTCTCACAATACTAACATAGAGAGTTCTAAAGCTTATTAGCAAGAGAAAATAACTAGTTGCCTAGCAATTTACCAAGGAAATATATAGCCTGGAGGCCTCACTTACTAGTATCATTTCCTAGTAATATGCTAACATGATAGTATGACTAGAGCTTACCCAATAAGAAATTGAAATTTATGACATATCTGTATTACAAAAGTACAAATGAGATGAAAATTCTAGTATGGTATTTACTGGATCTTTTTAAAAAATATTTTCCACTGCCTTAAGTGTTCTGTTTGCAAGATTTTCATAGGGAAAACTACCTCCATCTTAAGAAAAGCTAATAACTGAAATTTCAAATTCCTAAAACAAATTAAAAGGATTTTTTTACTTGCACTATAGAAAAAAAAAATCTTTGCTCTAACTAAAGGGTTCAGTGAAGACTTCTAAGGATAGACACTTCCTCCTATAAAAAAATATAAGAGTCACAAAAAGCTGGTATCACTGAGAAGGGCACTGGTCACTTTACTACTTACTACTATACTAAGATGCTTTGTGACTTAAAAAAAGCAAGTCACTTAATTTCTATGAATTCTATTTGATTTTCTTATCTCTAAAATGAAGGGCTTGGATTAGAGGATCTTTTTAGATCAGTTCTGTTATATAGAAATTAATGAGAGCCATACATGTGATTTAAAAATTTCCACTTGCCACAGTAAAAAAGGAAACAGGTACAATTAATTTTTAACAATATATTTTACTTAACCCAATATATCTAAAATGTCAGTTCGAAAAACAATATAAAAAAATTAATGAGAAAATTTAGATTTCTTTTTCCAGACTATGTCTGTGAAATCCAGTATGTATTTTACACTTAACAGCACACAATTCAGATTCAACACAATCCATATTTCATGTGCCCAACAGCCACGTGTGTAGAGGCAGTTGTAGAAGTCCATTCTCCAATAATTTACGTAAAATGTTTCAGGAGTATTCCACTTTAAAAGTAAGGCACACCAGCAGAAATTAGGCTTAATGAAATTAGCTATCCACACAGTGTGGTTTAACAGCAGCACTTGAAATCGTATCAAGTATCTTTTCCGACCACAATGCTATGAGACTAGATATCAATTACAGGAAAAGATCTGTAAAAAATACAAACACATGGAGGCTAAACAATACACTACTTAATAACGAAGTGATCACTGAAGAAATCAAAGAGGAAATCAAAAAATACTTAGAAACAAATGACAATGGAGACACGACGACCCAAAACCTATGGGATACAGCAAAAGCAGTTCTAAGAGGGAAGTTTATAGCAATAGAATCATACCTTAAGAAACAGGAAACATCTCGAATAAACAACCTAACTTTACACTTAAAGCAATTAGAGAAAGAAGAACAAAAAAACCCCCAAATTTAGCAGAAGGAAAGAAATCATAAAGATCAGATCAGAAATAAATGGAAAAGAAATGAAAGAAACAATAGCAAAGATCAATAAAACTAAAAGCTGGTTCTTTGAGAAGATAAATAAAATTGATAAACCATTAGCCAGACTCATCAAGAAAAAAAGGGAGAAGACTCAAATCAATAGAATTAGAAATGAAAAAGGAGATGTAACAACTGACACTGCAGAAATACAAAAGATTATTAGAGATTACTACAAGCAACTCTATGCCAATAAAATGGACAACCTGGAAGAAATGGACAAATTCTTAGAAATGCACAACCTGCCGATACTGAACCAGGAAGAAATAGAAAATATGAACAGACCAATCACAAGCACTGAAATTGAAACTGTGATTAAAAATCTTCCAACAAACAAAAGCCCAGGACCAGATGGCTTCACAGGCGAATTCTATGAAACATTTAGAGAAGAGCTAACACCTATCCTTCTCAAACTCTTCCAAAAGATAGCAGAGGGAGGAACACTCCCAAACTCATTCTATGAGGCCACCATCACCCTGATACCAAAACCAGACAAAGACGTCACAAAGAAAGAAAACTACAGGCCAATATCACTGATGAACATAGATGCAAAAATCCTCAACAAAATATTAGCAAACAGAATCCAACAGCACATTAAAAGGATCATACACCATGATCAAGTGGGGTTTATTCCAGGAATTCAAGGATTCTTCAATATACGCAAATCAATCAATGTGATACACCATATCAACAAACTGAAAGAGAAAAACCATATGATCATCTCAATAGATGCAGAGAAAGCTTTTGACAAAATTCAACACTCATTTATGATAAAAACCCTGCAGAAAGTAGGCATACAGGGAACTTTCCTCAACATAATAAAGGCCATATATGACAAACCCACAGCTAGCATCATTCTCAATGGTGAAAAACTGAAACCATTTCCACTAAGATGAGGAGCAAGACAAGGTTGCCCACTCTCACCACTCTTATTCAACATAGTTTTGGAAGTTCTAGCCACAGCAATCAGAGAAGAAAAAGAAATAAAAGGAATCCAAATAGGAAAAGAAGAAGTAAAGCTGTCACTGTTTGCAGATGACATGATGCTATACATAGAGAATCCTAAGGATGCTACCAGAAAACTACTAGAGCTAATCAATGAATTTGGTAAAGTTGCAGAATACAAAATTAATGCACAGAAATCTCTGGCATTTTTATACACTAATGATGAAAAATCTGAGAGTGAAATTAAGAAAACACTTCCATTTACCATTGCAACAAAAAGAATAAAATATCTAGAAATAAACCTACCTAAGGAGACAAAAGACTTGTATGCAGAAAACTATGACACTGATGAAAGAAATTAAAGATGATACAAATAGGTGGAGAAATATACCATGTGCTTGGATTGGAAGAATCAACATTGTGAAAATGACTCTACTACCCAAAGCAATCTACAGATTCAATGCTATCCCTATCAAATTACCACTGGCATTTTTTACAGAACTAGAACAAAACATTTCACAATTTGTATGGAAACACAAAAGACCCCGAATAGCCAAAGCAATCTTGAGAACGAAAAATGGAGCTGGAGGAATTAGGCTCCCTGACTTCAGACTTTACTACAAGGCTACAGTAATCAAGACAGTATGGTACTGGCACAAAAACAGAAATATAGATCAATGGAACAGGATAGAAAGCCCAGAGATAAACCCACACACATATGGTCACCTTATCTTTGATAAAGGAGGGAAGGATATACAGTGGAGAAAAGACAGCCTCTTCAATAAGTGGTGCTGGGAAAACTGGACAGCTACATGTAAAAGTATGAAATTAGAACAATCCCTAACACCACACACAAAAATAAACTCAAAATGGGTTAAAGACCTAAATGTAAGGCCAGACACTATCAAACTCTTAGAGGAAAACATAGGCAGAACACACTATGACATAAATCACAGCAAGATCCTTTTTGACCCATCTCCTAGAGAAATGGAAATCAAAACAAAAATAAACAAATGGGACCTAATAAAACTTAAAAGCTTTTGCACAGCAAAAGATACTATAAACAAGACCAAAAGACAACCCTCACAATGGGAGAAAATAGTTGCAAATGAAGCAACTGACAAAGGATTAATATCCAAAATTTATAAGCAACTCATGCAGCTCAATAACAAAAAAACAAACAACCGAATCCAAAAATGGGCAGAAGAACTAAATAGACATTTCTCCAAAGAAGATATACAGATTGCTAACAAACACATGAAAGAATGCTCAACATCGTTAATCATCAGAGAAATGCAAATCAAAACTACAATGAGATATCATCTCACACCGGTCAGATTGGCCATCATCAAAAAATCTACAAACAATAAATGCTGGAGAGGGTGTGGAGAAAAGGGAACCCTCTTGCACTGCTGGTGGGAATGTAAGTTGATACAGCCACTATGGAGAACAGTATGGAGGTTCCTTAAAAAACTACAAATAGAACTACCATACGACCCAGCAATCCCACTACTGGGCATATACCCTGAGAAAACCATAATTCAAAAAGAGTCATGTACCAAAATGTTCATTGCAGCTATATTTACAATAGCCAGGACATGGAAGCAACCTAAGTGTCCATCAACAGATGAATGGATAACGAAGATGTGGCACATATATACAATGGAATATTACTCAGCCATAAAAAGAAATGAAACTGAGTTATTTATAATGAGGTGGATGGACCTGGAGTCTGTCATACAGAGTGAAGTAAGTCAGAAGGAGAAAAACAAATACCATATGCTAACACATATATATGGACTCTAAGGGAAAAAAAAGGCATGAAGAGATTAGTGGTAGGACAGGAATAAAACACAGACTTACTAGAGCATGGACTTGAGGATATGGGGAGGGGGAAGGGTGGGCTGTGATGAAGTGGGAGAGTGGCAGGGACATATATACACTACCAAATGTAAATTAGATAGCTAGTGGGAAGCAGCCACATGGCACAGGGAGATCAGCTAGGTGGTTTGTGACCACTTAGAGGGGTGGGAGAGAGGGTGATGCAAGAGGGAAGAGATATGGGAACATATTTATATGTATAACTGATTCACTTTGTTGTAAAGGAAAAACTAACACACTATTGTAAAACAGTTATACTCCAATAAAGAGGTTTAAAAAAAAAATTTTTTTTAAAAATAATAACAGCAGCACTGTAAAGGTCCTTAACTGCAGAAGCCTGAAAATCTACCTATGATGGGCATTCTTTTTGCAGTAAACAGAAATTATCTGTGTTTCTCAATGTTTTACAATATGAATCGTAGAAAGATAACAAATTGACAAATTATGTAGTGCAAATTGAAAATCTTTTTAGAAGCATATGGGCTGTAAATAGCAAATTAAAGGGTCCTTAAAACTTGATGTGGATGTGAGTTTTGAGTTTTTCATATTAGTTGGATCACTAGCATCTTACATGACTTTGGGGGAGTAGGGATCAGAAACCTGTGGAGGGTAGATGCCTGAGAAAAATTTTACCTACTTATGATTTAGCCTTGCATTCTTATACTCTAACTTTACTGGGAACTTACAGCCTGAACTAAAATAGTAAAAGTATTTAAAAAAAAAAAAATCCAGATAGTCACTTGCTAGGTGGAGTCGCACCAAAAGAAAAGCTGTTGGGCTTCCCCGGTGGCGCAGTGGTTGAGAGTCCGCCTGCCGATGCAGGGGACGCGGGTTCGTGCCCCGGTAAGGGAAGATCCCACATGCCGCGGAGCTGCTGGGCCCGTGGGCCATGGCCGCTGAGCCCGCGTGTCCGGAGCCTGTGCCCCGCAACGGGAGAGGCCACAACACAGAGAGGCCCGTGTACTGCAAAAAAAAAAAAAAGAAAGAAAAAGAAAAAAAGAAAAGCTGTCATTCTGACCTGAGCATCAATTAATGACAGCTGTGGCAGAGTGAAGTCGGGGAAGGAATTAACACCAGAAGTCAGTATTGTAAAATGCCCCTAGGCTCCTCTAAGAAGAGGTATTAACAAGACACATTAAAAGTTATTGATAGAAGCATAGTTAGGCAAACCACTTAAAAATAATCAGGTCCTAAATGACGAGTGAAATTTAAACCTTGAGCTGCACCTTGACAGGAGAAATGGTAAGACTGTGGCACGGAGCTCACTGAAGGCAAAAATCTGCACGGCGCATAATTTGTGCTCTCTTATCAACCAGTTCCCACACCTTGAGATTCACATGAAGATTCTGCAGGAATCGTATCCGCAGGTGACCACGTATTGAATGTGTGGGGAAGCTATGCCAGCCTCTTGTGAAGAGGAAGGAGGACAAGGAAACAGAGTGGTCACCAAAGCAACTTCAGCCACGTGTGTTTTTTTTTTTTTTTAAAGATTTAATTTTTAAAAAAATTTTTGGCTGCGTTGGGTCTTCATTGCTGTGCGAGGGCTTTTCTCTAGTTGCGGCGAGCGGGGACTACTCTTCGTTGTGGTGCTCGGGCTTCTCATTGCGGTGGCTTCTCTTGCTGCGGAGCACAGACTCTAGGCACGCAGGCTTCAGTAGTTGTGGCTCGCGGGCTCTAGAGCACAGGCTAAGTAGTTGTGGCGCACGGGCTTAGTTGCTCCACGGCATGTGGGATCTTCCCGCACCAGGGCTTGAACCCGTGTCCCCTGCACTGGCAGGCGGATTCTTACCCAGTGCGCCACCAGGGAAGTCCCCAGCCACACATTTTTATTCAGTCAAGTGGATGGAGGCTACGAATTTAGGATAAGGATTCGTGTCGTTACATGAAAGCGTTTACTCCCTCACATGGGCAAGCAAGAAAGGATGCCTTTGTCATAAACCAAGAATTAGTATCTCAGTTTATTCTTGTTAGCAAAGCTCAATGTTAAACTTATAAAATTTTATGTGTGAGGGAGGGAGAGACTCCCTGCTAATTTTTGAGACTGGAGGTAGGAAGGGTTTGGGGGGATTACAGAATTTACATTATTGAGCCTGGAGCATGTTAGCTGTTCAAGTAATGTCAATTCAGTAAATTGTGGAAGTGGGATTGTAACCTAGGTCAGTCTGGCTCGAAAGCTGGAATTTTTTTTCCTAGATGGAAAAGATTTTAGCTGAGAATCACGAGGTGGTAAGAAATCCCCACTGCAGAAAATACAGCAACCAAGTTGTAATAAATCTTCCTTCCTTTCTATACGCTCTTAAGGTTATCTCCAGCCTACTAGTCTCATGTTCATGAACAGGTTTAAACTCAACTGAAATATATGGCACAATAAAACGTTAGATTATATTAAATATCAAAACTATAGGCAGTTTACTTGCTCTTTCATTTATTCTCTAAGTGTAAGAACAAGAATAGGACTCTTAATTGCCAATCCATGCAGAGACTGGTTAAATGAAACAGGGGTGTACAGACGTACATAAAGCTCTAGAAGGAATCAGTAGAAAAGTACTCTAAGTTCTGAGAATCTTTCATTTAAAAATAAGGTTTACCGTTCCTCACAGAAGAATCTGCCAGATTTTAAGCAATCATTCTAGTTCTAGAAGCACCCAATAAGCAATTGATTGGGCCAAGAATAGACAAGTGTGGGCCCTGACAGGGATACCTACATGCTGAAGCAGCTGACCTTTTACAAATTTTGCAGTCAAGTTCTCAACCTTAAAAGGAGGGGGCTTAATATGGCGTCTTGTGTTTTTCTTAAAGTGGCAAGGAGACTTTATTTAGTTTCTGCAAAGTAGGTTCACTAAATAGATTTTGAAATTGGTGCATCCAGACTGCTGTTTGAAGGGCTGACAGTATGGGATGGGCCGCCTTAAACATAGTTATATGTGAGAAATGGTGACATTCTCCACTTGGCACAGATGTGGGTGTCCCCACCTTTCACTGTCACAGAACAGACTGGAATAGGGTTTTGGAACTGCCTTTATACCTCAGAGACTGAGAGCTCTGGGAGGAAATGGACCGTGTCTATCTTGTTCATAATTGTATTCTATCTCCAACTCTGAGAACCATGCCTGGCAAAGTACAGGTGCTTAGGAAATATCTGTTGAATGGGGAAAAAAAAATTTCTCAAGGAGGCTAAAAGAAACAACAATGGACCTCCAGTGACCAAGATTTCTGAAGAATATGTACTGAATGAGAGATTTACTCTATATTTTTTTCCCTAGGGTAATAATAGCCTTCTTCAGATAGTGAACTTCCTTCTCAATAAAATATTCACATAATATCAGTCCAAAAAGTCAAAAGGCAACTTGATTTGCTTTGCTATATTTTACTGAGCACCATCAGGAAAATGCCCACAGGGTATCAGAAAACAATACTATTTTTCTTTTAGACCTTAATATAGCATTCTAAATTTTTGATGGCTCACAATAAAAACTTTTAAATGTCCTATTCTTATGCCCATACTGGTAATGCCAAATCATGTTTTAAACCTGTCTAGGTCTTGGTCATGCTTATCAAAATAAGGTCCATCTTTTAGACTAGAAGCACAGCGCTGACAACAGAACCTGAATGATAATGAAGACAAAAACCATTACATGTAGCAATTTCTAATTTATAAAGTATTCCACATCCATAACCTCATTTGCTTTTAATAGCAACCCTGTGAAGAAGCCAGAGAGAGAGAGAGTTACCCTCATTTTACAGAGTGAGAACTGGAGCTCACAGAACTAGGTCAGTGTCACACAATTAGTAAATGAAAAGTTGGCAATTTCAGGTGTGAAATAAGGACAGAAACACAGCTGAAGTATTTAAAAGATGACTGATTTATAAAACAAACTTTGGTTATTCGCCTGTCTTTGCTTCCCTAACATACCCAACGGAGATGCTGTCAGGAATGACATTCTTTACTGGAACGGATCATTATCCAGCCTTGTCATCATTATTTTTGCTTTATATAGGGCCATGGAGAAAGGTGTATGTCTTCCTCTATCAGGTGACAGGTTTTTAAATTAGCTCTTTTATTTATTTATAACACAAGCTGATAAGAACTATCATGGAAGACAGAGAGGATTGGGAATAAAACATAAGAGGTTATGTCTCTTTATAGCAAACTAAAATCTGGTTGGATATAAAGGGACAGATGTATCTTATTCTTCTTCAAACTAGAATAGAACTAATCTGGAATGTTCCAGTTGGGAATATTTCCCAATTCTTTCTTTGACGTTATCTCTTCTAAGGTGCTTGCCTGCCAGCTTTCCTGGTGAGCCTGTGAATCTACATGAGAACAAGCTTTTGTGTGCAGTAACACAAAAATAAGATTATTTATGTTACATTGTTAGTTTGTACCTAGTATTCTTTGCATTCTTTAGTGAGACTACATCTTGAGGAGTCACTAAAGTACCTACAAGTACACATTAGCTTTATTTTTTTTTTAAAGATTTTTTTGATGTGGACCATTTTTTTTAAAGTCTTTATGGAATTTGTTATAATACTGCTTCTGTGTTATGTTTTAGTTTTTTGGCTGCGAGGCATGTGGGATCTTAGCCCCCTGACCAGGGACTGAACCCTCACCCCCTGCACTGGAAGGCAAAGTCCTAACCACTGGACCGCCAGGGACGTCCCTACATTAGCTTTAAATAGTACTGCTCACCCTGACTGATAACACTCTCCCTTTGTGGAGGAAGGGGCAAGACTGTAAAAGATGCACATAAAGCAATTTGAGAACATAAAATACTAGTGCTGTATTGTTTAATGTCTGTCTCCTCTCCCCACTCCTAACTCTGCAACAGGAACGCTGAAACACAACTAAGGCTTTTGGGTTCCTATTAGTGGGGCAACACTCATCAGCTGTCTTAACCTTTAGGTTTGACAAGAGAAAATAAGGTCTATTAGGCAATTATTTGGCTCCCATGGCAGGGAGTTGCATCCAACTCCTGACCAGCTGGCTTCTGATTCCTGCGGACTGCTAAGTCAGGCAATGATGGGATGGAGCTCCTTCTTGCTTTAGTATTACTCTGGAAGGTCAAGAATACCACCAGCTCCTAGGGTTTTTTTTTTCCCAAACTCTATTAGGAACGCTTCTTGATGGTCATCTAAAATTAGTGATTTTTAACCTTTTGTAAAGACCCTTTGAGAATTAAAAAAAAGATCTGGACTCTTCTCCCAGGATAATACTACTGCTGTTGCCACTGTCAATAATAATGATGATAATAACAACAAAAATAATAGTAGATACCATTTATTGAGTGCACACACTATAAGAAATGACTTGAGCTAAGAGCCTTTCAAGGAGACTGTGATCCTCTGAATCATCCCTCCTTCCTCCTGTATTCCCCCAGCTAACCATACTTTTCTCTACCATTTCTCTTATGATCTTTCTTGGCGATGCCAACATTCATGTAGACTCGTGGTTCTCAACCCTGCATGCACATTATAATCACATAGGGAGCTCTTAAGAAATAGCAGTTCCCCAGAAACTACACACAGAGATCCTGATTTAACTGGTCTGGGGAAGGGCCTGGGCATTGATTGATAGTCTTTGAAAGCTCCTCCGATTACGTGCAGCCAGGATTGAAATCCATGAATACACAACCCATCCAATACTCCATCCTTTCAGTTCCATGACCTCTAAAATCCTTTTTGTTCAACCACAGCAGCCGTGTACTTCCATGGTTATCTTAGACCTTGAGATTAATAATAAAAATTCTAATTACAGAACTCTATTTCATGCATCGCACACATTCACTACCACCTCCTAACAATCTACTGCACACACTCTAGAAGCTGTACTCTGGCAATTCAGTGACCCACAAAGACAGCCAAGCCACTTTTTCATTGTCCATGATATCATCATATCTTTTGCTTCTCTATCCAGCATGGATTCTGTTTCATCACTGTAATTATTTCATTGCACACACCTTCCATTGCCTTGTTTGTTCCTACCTGGTTTTTATCTAGAAAAACCTCAAGCCCAGTTAAACCCAATTTTATGTCAACTGCAAACCTGCATGCACTTGAGTAGCTGGATGTGGGTTGGAGGAAAGCACAGAATCATGCTGACTAGTTTCATTTAAAATTTATGGCCAAAAATCTCTACAGATCATCTTCCCTTCCCACCAACAAATCTACCAACCTACTTGCAACTGCGCCATATAATTTCCCCCACCCCCCATTAAATTGGATGAACTGTCCCTAAGACCAAACCATTCATTTGTACACTGCATCACTCACTTCTTAAGAACTTTGTTCTTGAAATTACCCCTTCTTTGTCCTCATTATGACTTTTACCTCTTCACCACTCCTATTGGTATCCAATATGGTATAACATTTCGTTTTTTTAAAAAACGTTTTTATTCGTATCTCTCTCCTCCTACTGTTCTATTGCTCTGTTCTTCCGTGTGGTAAAATACCTCGAAAAAGTCTCCATCCTTGTTGTTTCCACACTTCCTTACCCCATCCCTACTATGTATTTTATTTCATTTCTCAAACAATGAGGAGATAATATATTAAAAATATGTGTAAAGCACAAAGGATAAAATACAACAAACACCTGTATTTTACCACTCAGTTTAAGGAACAGAACATTACTAGAAACTCTGAAGTTTACTCTGTGTCCCTCTTGCCCACCCTCCCCCCGATTCCCTTCCTTCCCTCACTAGGAAGTAAATGCTGTTCCTATTTTTCCAGCTATATTGAAATATAATTGACATAAAAAATTATATAAGTTTAAGGTATACAATGTGATGATCTGGTATACATATATATTGTGAAATGATTACTAGAATAAGGTCACTTACACCTTAATCACCTCACATTGTTACTGTGTTTGTGTGTGTATGTGTTGAGAACATTTAAGATCCACTCTCTTAGTAACGTTCAAGTATACAAAACAACATTGTTAACTTTAGTCACCATACTACAAGTTAGAGCCCCCAGTGCTCCGCGACAGGAGAGGCCACAACAGTGAGAGGGCCGCGTACCACAAAAAAAAAAAAAAAAAAAAAAAAAGAGGTTACAATTAAAATTTCATGTAAAAAGTGAGAGCAAAACACTTTTAAAATATGTAGAAGAAATACAGGGTAGGGGGAAAAGGGTTATTATGGGATTATATGACATCATGCATGTGAAACTTTTAAAAATTGTAAAGCACTATAGAATTTAAATAATCTTTCATTCAATAATATATATATAGAATATATTTTTGTTGTTGATGAAAGACAAAATCCATAATGAACTTTAAAGGTCCCTAATATTGTTACATCAAATTAGAGGGTTAATATAGACAAAACAAAACAAAAACATAGAGATACAGACCGAAAATGGTAGAATTACAATGATGATGAGTGACTAGTAGGCACTAATATAGTTCTAATAGTCTTTGATAGATTAGGTAGATAAAACATAGGTAAGAATGTAGCATATCTGAATAATTTACCCCCTTGAATGTATATGTGTGTATTTTATATGCATAGAAATAACTTTGTACCCAAAACAGTATTTTCTAAGTATACATATATTGTTTAAATCAGAAAATAATCATTACTAAAGTAATTGGAGATTCCATCAGAAAAAAAGTTTTTGACAAGCTTTTCTTCCCCAAAAGGTGTTAGAAAAATAATTCATGGAATTGAAATAAAAATTTGGAAAATATATTTTCTAGATGGAAAAAAATTTTAAGTCTAAGTGTCTGCAAACTGTTACTACAACTGGTCTAACATTTTTGTAAATGTCGTATTAACTAATACTTTCTAAGTAATACAGTCTCAAACAGATAAATACATTGCAGGAAGATCTCATAAGCCTAAATGAGTGGACAGAAAAATGGAAGAATGCTTTCTGAAAACACTAGTGCAGTACGGTTCTATAGTCACATGTTAACGTAATGATGACTTTTCTGCATGAAAAGTATGTTAAACTTGATTCCAGAATGCTGTGTGCTACTCCATATGCTATGCCTTGAAAAATGAAAGGGAAAGAATGAGGGTAACATTTATTGAGCAAATATGTGTTGTTCTGATGTATAACTGCATATAATAATCAGTGCCTAAAAGTATGGCTGTTTTCATTCATTTAGGAAATATTTCCTGAGCACCTCCACTCTGCCAGGCATTGGTATAAGCACTGGGAGGGACATATAATAAAATCATGTGAAATAGCTTGTCTAGTAGTAGATGGTGATAGGTAATATGAAGAAAAATAAAGCAAAAAGGAGGGATGGAAAGAATTGGGGAATTATATTTTAAATAAAGTCAGTCAGGAAAGGCTTTCCTGAGAAGATGATAATGGAACAAACACTGATAGGAGATGAGGGAAGTGTGTTCCAGGCCAGGACAGCCAATGCAAAGGCCCTGAGACAGGAGCAGAACAGCCAGGAGGCAGTGAGGCTGGAGCAGCGTGAACAAGGAAACTGGTAATGCGAGAGGGGCTATTGGGAGACCAGATGGTGTGGGGCCTTGAGGTTATGGTGGAAGACTCTGGCTTGTAACTGAAAGTGCTCTGCCTTATGTTTGAAAAGAATCACTATGTCCTTTGCATAGTTGAGAATAGAGCACCAAGGATGGAAGAGAGAATTAAGAAGCTACTATAGGCCAAAACCACAGGATATGAAGTCATAGCACAGCCTGAACTCACACTCTGCGCTAGAAGTCCAGCTCTGTCATATGCACTGCTAGCATGTTGATGGAAATGATATTAATAAAATTACCAGTATTATTACATAAAAACAAAAAAAGAAGCTACTCTAGTAATCCAGGTAGGAGATGATGGTTGCTTGGACAGAGGTGGGACTGAAGGGGGCAAGAAGTGATGGATTCTGGATGTTACTGAAGGTAGACTCAACAGAATTTGCTGGTGGATTGGATATAGGTATGAGAGATAAAAGGAGTCAGCATAACTCCAAAGAGTCAGCCTAAACAACTGAAAGGATGAAGTTTCATTATTTGCATTTTACAGAAAAGGTAACTAGATATTATCCCAAAGCTCACAGTCTTTCCACAATGCCTCATTACTAGAGAAAAAAGTCAACCAAAATTATGTGCATAGGGACTTCCCTGGTGGCACAGTGGTTAAGAATCTGCCTGACAATGCAGGGGACACGGGTTTGATCCCTGGTCTGAGAAGCTGCCGTGGAGCAACTAAGCCTGTGCGCCACAACTACTGAGTCTGTACTCTAGAGCCTGTGAGCCACAACTACTGAGCCCGTGCACCACAACTACTGAAGCCCATGCGCCTAGAGCCCGAGCTCCGCAACGAGAAGCTACTGCAATGAGAAGCCCGCACACCGCAACAAGGAGTAGCCCCTGCTCGCCGCAACTAGAGAAAGCCCGGGCACAGCAACAAACACCCAACGTGGCCAAAAATAAAGAAATTTTAAGAAAATTATGTGCATAGAGCATCTACCATATGCATTACAGACTTTTCATTTTACAAATGAAGGTTGAGAAGACTTTTTAAAAGATAGTTGGTAATAGTTTCCTTAATTATGAGATGTACTGTTCAATGACATGGTGAAACCTGAAAATGTTAAAAGGCTGGAAAAAGGATAGGGAATTTATGGATGACAGAATTGTATCAGGTTATCTAGGGATGTTAGGGATACTTGGGTAGATCTCCACATTCTTGAAGCTGATAGCATGATATATTATCCACAGAACCTCCTTGGAAACCAGTGTTGGACAGAATGAGATAGAGAACAGACTCTCCTAAGATTAGATATGAGAATACTATTTTGCTCTGGCTTCTTCATTCCAAGTGTTTCAAATAGAAACTTGAAAACCAATGTTCTAGCTGCTTTTCAGTGACTAAATATATTCTTTAAGCATACACAAAGAGCTATATTTTGGACATTTATCATGTATGTATAGCTTGCCAATTAGTTTTTCATAGGATAAAGGTTCACAGGCTCCAAGAAATGTACTTCTTTAAAGTCTTCAAGCTTTCTGTTTATATTCTCTCATTTGCCATGTTAATAGGATGCCTCAGCAATACAAGTTGATTTTGTTGTTGTTGAGATAAAATATAATTCTTTTCCACTAGGCTTACTGGAAACATTACACTGGCTATCTAGAATTAATCTTCTTCTTTCCTGCTATCTTTGTCTATTTGTATAAACATGCCATCATGTGGTAATTCCCAAGAGAGAGTTCTCTTAAATCTGTCCCTGGCTCCTGACATCATTATTTCAATGAAAGCTACTTCCCTCTTTCTTCCCAGTCATCTTGACCCAGCTCCTTCCTGTGCTTTGACTCTGCATCAGGACAGTTGCCAAGATCAAGAACTACTAACTCATACCTCCTGGAGATAATAACTCTCTTTTCCACTCCCAGTGCCAGCCCTCGAGAGATGGCTCTGGTCTTAATTTTGGCGACCTCTGAATGCATCTCCTCTTCGCTAGTCTGTCCTGGTTGCACTTCA
This sequence comes from Kogia breviceps, assembly GCF_026419965.1. NCBI lineage: Eukaryota > Metazoa > Chordata > Mammalia > Artiodactyla > Physeteridae > Kogia > Kogia breviceps. The sequence continues at coordinate 61,839,114 of NC_081318.1, read as the reverse complement.
CCTGGCATGCTGGGGCCGGCTTCATTTTAAAGTATGGCTCTGGGTATTTCACTCTACCAAAACCATGTAGTGGGGCTTCCCTGGTGGCACAGTGGTTGAGAGTCCACCTGCCGATGCAGGGGACACGGATTCGTGCCCCAGTCCGTGAGCGGCTGGGCCTGTGAGCCGTGGCCGCTGAGCCTGCGTGTCCGGAGCCTGTGCTCCGCAACGGGAGAGGCCACAACAGTGAGAGAACTTCGTACTGCAAAAAACAAACAAACAAAAACAAACAAACAAAAACAACCATATAGTGGCTTCATGTTGACCGCTGAATTAAGTATAAATTTTTCTACCTACCTTTCAGGGCCCTCCACAATGTGACCCCAAGCTATCTTTCCAGTCTTATCGCCTGCCATTTCCTTTACAAGGTCACTACAGCTCTAGCAGAACCAATCACTATTCCCTGAACCTGCCTCCTTTTTAGCAGCTTAGTACTTCTGCTTACACAAAAACGTTTCCTCTTGCCTATCAAAAGTTGACCTATCCTTCAGGTCCTAGTCTAAACACAGCTCCTAAGAAGCTTCTGTGGACGCCCCTGGCCTGATCAATGTGATCACTACCTCCCCAGAGCCCTGCGCCCCCCGCACCCCAGAACTGTTTGTACAGTGCTGATGGCAGTCTGCAGACCCGAGCACCTTTCTTATCTTCAACACTTTATTCTAAGCTCCTAGAAGGTGACAAGTGTGCTTTGCTCATCTCTGAATCTCCCATGGTGGTAGGATCCTGCCTTACACAAAATCAGGTTCAAGGATTATCAGTGACAAGAAGTGTTAAAGAGTCGACATCTCAAAAGAGGCTGTTTTTAAATGTATCATTAAAAACCATGAACATTCCCCTCTCACTTAATTACTGGATATCAGTGGAGACAAACAGATAAAACAGTATCTTCCTGGTCTCTTCAGTAGTCTTTCTACTCTCCCTTATAAATAGAATTTACATTATACTGATTAAAAGTCCCCTGTAAAATGACGTCAGGAGGCCATATCTGGGAAGAGAGGATCAGTGCTAATCTGTTCCTGACTCGCTCTTTGGTGAGTAAGGGGAATACGAGATGATCTGTTTGGATTAAAGACAGAAAGGAAATGGAGTTTTCAAGGGAGAAAAAAAAATTACAAAAGAAAAACCTGTTTCACAAAATGCAGTCTGTGGAAAATCTTTCAGCTGAATGTCAAGACTAAGAAAAATCAATAAAACCTTTGAAACCCGAACTATTGTGAAAGACGTTTTAGGCTTGATGGCAAAAGACAAAGCTATGGCTTCAAGAAAGTAAAATCTTTCTCCAGTAACGGCAAGAACAATTCTTCAATATTCAGGAGCCTTCATAGCCCCAAAATATGCTTAGCACAAATTGCTTATTACACAGATAGGGACAGTCAAGATTCAAAGGGCAAGCGTTTCCAAAAGGACTTTTACCAAGGCTGTAATTAGTTCTTCTGGCAAAAACTGCATACACGTCTAATTGCACACACAATTGGCTAATTGTATCTTCAAAATAAAGGGTGAAGGGTTAATTGTATCCACATCTGGCCACAAAGGAAGAGACTGTCCTTTGAAAATATGACACTACACTTAGATGAAAATTTGCATTAAACAGCCATCCCTATTACTACTAATAATTATAATAATACCACATGCTTACAAATTAATACCTTTCATCTTGATCCTGAAAACACTTTACAAACATTAATTAATTTCACAATACTACCATGAGGTATGAAAGGAAATTATCCCAACGGTGTCAATGAGGAAATACAGGAAAGTTAGGTAATTGTCAAAAAGCCACAAAGGGAATTGGAGTTCCCAGCCCCTGGCTCTGAACACTGGCCCTGGTTACCAGGGAGGGTCGATGGGACTCTGGTTCCCATAATCAGCAAAAAAGAGCCTGAAACCAATGCAAAACTAAGTAATCACATTTAAGAATAGTGAAAACTGGTCTGTGATTTAGACACTACTTTGACTTCTTTTATTCAAAGGAAAATAGCATTCAGAATAGAGCCAACAAGTAGAACTTTTTTGTTCCTTTTGGTTTTATGATCATATATTTCAGATAATGAAAAAAAGTCCAGAAAATCATGTGATGCATCCCTAATAAATGGTACTTTCAAAAATATGTAAGAGGAATAAGTTTCTGCAAGGGATGGGTACTTAGAAAGTTCTGGCTATAGCAGCTGTGAGATGAGCACATGCTGGACATAAAGACATGAGGTAAGGGGCTAAAACCAAGTAAATTTAATGTTACCTTAATTCTAACTGTTGTGAATTTACATCAAATTACTAGTCAGAAGCATCTAATTAACACCAGCCCAGAGTATCTAACAGTACAAATAAATTTCCTTATAAATGTATATCATTAGTATTTGAGTCAGCTTAATATCTTCTTTAAGAATGAGTGATATGGGGCTTCCCTGGTGGCACAGTGGTTGGGAGTCTGCCTGCCAATGCAGGAGACGTGGGTTCGCGCCCTGGTCTGGGAAGATCCCACATGCCGCGGAGCAATGGGGCCCGTGAGCCACAACTACTGAGCCTGCGCGTCTGGAGCCTGTGCTCCGCAACAAGAGAGGCGGTGATAGTGAGAGGCCCGCGCACCGCAATGAAGAGCGGCCCCCACTCACCGCAACTAGAGAAAGCCCTCGCACAGAAACGAAGACCCAACACAGCCATAAATAAATAAATGAGTCATTTTTTAAAACAAGAATGAGTGATATGAGGATTCACGTTTAACAACAAAACATACATTTTAAGGATTGACATAATTTATAATTATTTTTATAAATAATATGGCAGGGGAGGGGAAGATGGGAATACAAGTTTTTCTTTCTTTCTTTCTTTTTTAAAGTATAAAGCTCTGACACCATGTAAAGAACAGATCAGAAAGGTGAAAATCAGGAGTCCAAGATCTGTCAGGAGGCTAATACATCAGATGAGGGATGATGAGGGTCTGATCTCTGGTCCTGGCAGAGGTAAAGGAGAGGACAAACAAGAGTCTCTGAGAGAACCTAGTGAATAATTAAATGTGAGGAAAAGGATGCATTGCAGATGACTCGAACCCCTAAATCCTACCTGACCAAGGACATCCAGGTTGACACTGCATGTTTGCTCTAATGTCGTATTAGGACTAGTGTCAGTTGAATTAACATATAAATATTTTTCATACATATCATATTTATATTTTTCATCAGTAAATATTTGTATTCTATTTTTAACCAATGAAAAGTATAAAACATTGTTTTTTAAAGTTAGAACATGAAATGTATCTTTTTTTAAAATAAAAAAGAAATGTGGGGCTTCCCTGGTGGCACAGTGGTTGAGAATCTGCCTGCCGATGCAGGGGACACGGGTTCGTGCCCCGTTCCTGGAAGATCCCACATGCCGCAGAGCGGCTGGGCCCGTGAGCCATGGCCGCTGAGCCTGTGCGTCCGGAGCCTGTGCTCCGCAACGGGAGAGGCCACAACAGTGAGAGGCCCGCGTACCACACACACACACACACAAAAAAGGTCTATTTTTCAGCCGGACTCCAGATATGAGACCTAAAGCACCATGGTTATGTTTCTAGCTCATGTTTCTGCACTTTCCTTTTTCTGCTCATTTACATTTATAAGAAGGAAAATGAGCTTTAATTTTTTTTCACCAGAGATTCAAAGGATTTGTACCCACTAAGTGTCTTTGTATCTCCCTCCCACATTGCCAGGGATAATGCAGCACTCTGATCAAAGCAGATGCTTAAAACTTACTGGTTAAATGAATAAATTTAAGAATTAAATAAAAATTAAAGTCAAATAGAAATCACCTGTTCCCTAAACATGTAGAGACTTATTGCTGTTAGTATTAGACTGCCTGTTAAATGCAGGTTTGTTAGTGACAGCTGCTGTTCATTAAATGACAATTTAAACATGTCACCAGGAAAAATGCATTTCCTAAATAATTTACCCTTATCACCACATTTGTTATGAAAAATTGCTAGCTGCTAAATCCAAAAACAAATCCTCAATAGCAATAGTGCTAAGAATTGCCATAGATAGAAAAAACAAGAAAATATTTGAGAGATATTGCAACACACGTTTCCCTAAGGAAATGACATGACTATATGGTCAGTGTTATAGAATTAGAAATTCTACCCCTTATAATAGTGTTCCATCTTTGTGTCTGAAGGGAAACCACTGATTTTTATCTACCCTAATTTAAAGATAACCTTACTGTCAGTGACATCCTAGTCACATACAAAATAGAGGTCAACATTTCAGATTTGACATTCAAAGGCCTAGATGATCTGGGCTGATGGACTTCTAGTCCTAATTCCCTCTGATCTCCTGGTCAGTGATTCCTGAGGAATGAGGGTTTGTACCACTGGTTGTGCAAGGTCTGAGGAGGAGGGGCCCTGGGAGGCTGGGGTTCAGGAGGGCTTCATGGGCAAGAAGGTAGGCAGAGTGGAGGACAGGGTAGGTCAGGGGCTATCTCCTTTCTTCTCTGGATCAAAGCCTTTAGGGGCAGCCCCTCAGCTCCTACACGTGCGAGCATATATGTGTACACACAGAGGTTGGCGGGGGTAGGGGCCCTGGGGGGTGACCTAGCTGCAGTGACCTCAGCACGAGGGGCTCTGGAAAGCCTGAGGCAGAGCTGTGGCCCCCGACTATGACTCAGTGACAGTGACTTGGCAGTTAGGTATTTGGATTGAGTCAATCTGAACTCAAGTTTGGGCCACATATTAGCTAAGTGATCTGGGCAACATTTCACTTTCCTAAGCGTCAGTTTTCTCAACTGTAAAAATGGTAAGAATTAAATGATATATACATATACTGCAATCAGTACAGTACCTAAGCACAGAAGAAGAGCAATATATAATATCTTCTATTATAACTACTAAATGTAAATCCAGAACACCAGAGCTCTGGGAAGCAGTCTTCCAACCTCATTCATCCATTTAACCAACCAGCAACTATCAAAAACCACTCTGCTTCTTAAAACACTGGGTTGAAAACGCAAATGAAGAAGTCAGTAAAAATATTTTGAACTTGATAAAAGGTTCTCAAAATTATTTTCCCAGGAAGATGGTAGTGGTGAATGGCAAAGAAACTCTTATTCTACCACTTTCACACTTTCAGAACATTATTCAATAACCTGACACATTCAAAAGAAGAGGACAGCTCTGAAAACGGCCTCACAACTTCCTGAAACAAATGCTTACCACGAAAGTCATCTACATCATTTTGGTTAAAAACTAATTCTACAAACAACCTATGAGACACGGCGTTACATTTACTTATGTATTTCTGACTTTATATACAGGTGAATTGAAATTTTTGCTGCTGGTTGACAGTAACACTAAGAACCAGATTTAGCAACTAAGAACTAATTGTCTTATTGGATGAAGAACCTCATCTTTGAAACACCAAGCCATTGAGCCAAATATCCCTTTCACTACTGACTGATCACAGAACATTGCATTTCCCCTCTAAAAACCTCAATCTGATTTGGATTTTACTATTACTTCTACTTCATTATGTATTTAAAAAATTTAATATCATCATTTTCTTAAGTTATATTTTAGCTGGCAAAGAAAGTTGGTTTTACATTTACAGTACTGGTGTGAAATTTTCTCTTTAAATATACATGTCGAGTTAAAATGGGTCAATTTTAAAAATATGAATAATATTTAAAAATACTAAAAGTATTTAAAGCATATAAGTAAGTATATAAAATACATTAATATAAATATCCTAAAAACAACAGGTGGTACAAGTCGAAGGTGGGGGGCTACCTCCGCCATTTTGTTTGCCTGTCCCAATCTATTCATCTCCCACCTTTTGCAGAAGGTCCTCCTTGGCCACTGCAGCCATGGTGATGACTCTCTGAAATCTGAACTTCTCCTACAGAATTTAGTCTATATTATATGATTTCATTTTTACCATATGATTAACACAATCATATGCTATAATACACCATAATTTAAATTTTCATGTGTCTGTGTCCTGGACTATTAGACTGATAAAACAGTTGAGGGCAAAAAGAATTCATTCATCTCTGTGGCACTGAGCACAGCACTATGCAAACAGTGGGCATGCTAATAAATATTTCCTGAATAGTTTTATAATTCCTTATATTTATATTTCATTTAAATAAGTGCACTTCAAAGGAAATTCTATCATAATTATAATATTAACTAAAATAAACTAATTTTTAGTCCTAAGTATTTATTTGAATGATCCCATAAAGGCAAAAACTAACAGATTATTTGCCCTCATTTGGATTGTTGTAAGATTACTAGTTACATACCAGTGGGCTTTTGCCCTTCTTTCTTCCTTAGTTATAGATATAAATCATGGCATTTTGCCTAGCTACCAACATTTCCCAGCCATTCCTGCTGGTAGAGGTAGCCAATGAGATGCTGTTGGATGGGGCTTTTGGAAAAGCCATTTAAAGTGGGCTTGCTTTTGCTTCAATCCCCTCTTTCTGTGGTTGGAGATGCAATGGCCATATTGTAATCAAGAGGCAACCTAGTATATGGAAGCCACATACTAAAGGTGGTGGAGTAGAAAGATAAAGAATCTAGGATATTGATGGTATCATAGAGTCATTATACTGGCTCTCAATTGCCTAACTTAGGACATTTTCAGATGAAGAAAAAAAACCCTGATTTGTTTAAACCACTAGTTTGAGTGTCCATTACTGGCAATCAAATGCAATTCCTGATGCATCCAGGTGCGGACACATCACAGGCAGCACCTAGGTTATACTATCTGAGGGGTGATTAAAAGTTCTCCTGCTTTCTCAAAAACACCTTTTCCTTGGTATTATATAGACTATCAGTAAAGTACATCATGCCGGTATTATTCATTCTTTGGAGACAGGAGTTGAAAGCATCTGTTAAAATGCAAATACTGTCTGAGAAGAGTTATAATTTAGGCTATCAATATAATTGAATATCACACTGTGAATTAATTTATTAACTTCTGTGATTGGGTAGGTCCTGAGGGGATGAACACAGGACAGGTAAGTTTTCCTAAAGGAAGACTAGTCAAGAAAGGAGCAATGTCAGGCTACTACAGTAAGAATCTCTTCTTCCCTCTCCTGGCCCCTGAACCCCATCCCCATCCCCTGACTGCATTCCCACCCCAAAGAGACAGATGGTCAGCCTTAGGGGTAGAAGGTACAAAAAAATGAAAGGAGAGATACAGAACCTGAAGGAAAAGGGTGCCAAAGGCAAACTTATGTTTATTACATAAGGCTGCCCATAACCTCCCCTCTCTATAGGAGTACTTTATTTACTCTACAAGAAAATTCCATAGTTAGCTAATAAACAGGATTGGTAGATTAGCTATTCATCTGAAAATTAAAAATCACTTTTCTATTCACCAAATGATGTGAAAGAAAGGACAAAACTGTGGTAGTGAGCAGCTAAAGCACAGGACCAGTTCAACGGGACTGGATTTACCTAAAGTTTTCACCAAGTGGACAGTTGATCCACTCAGGCACATGAACACCTCTCCAGTGCTTGCTATTTTCTAGGCTCTGCCCTAGAAACTAGAGATTTGGAGATGATGGTCATCATCATGTCTTATCTTCAAAAAACTTGCAAACCTCTACAGGAGACAGACATGTAAATAAACTATTACAACACTCTGGGATGTATGTGACACCACAAGTGTATACAAGAGCTGAAGTAGGAGAACAGAATTCACTTTGAGAATAGTGAAGGGTGGTTAGGGAAAGCCTCACAGAGCAAATGATATCTCTGCAGGGCTTTCAAGGATGAATGGGACTTTGCTAGGGAGATAAAAGGGGATATGCATTCTAGTTAGAAGGAAGAGTGCACACAAAGCTGGAGATATGAATTAGCATGGTAAATTCGAGGACAAGTATTTGTTACTGCTGTAGCACCAAGTGCTGAGGTAGAAGTAAAAGAAGGGGAAGTAAGTAGAGCCCAGGTCAGGAAGGGCAATGAATGCCACACTAATCAGTGTGGACCTTATCTGATGTTAGTCACTGGGGCTGAGCCAGCGGAATGGTAAGATTTATATTTTAGAAAAATCATTGCTAGCTGTCGATTTAGAAGAGAGCAAGGCTGGAGGGAAAAATATCACCTAGGAAACCTTTATAATAATGCAGATGACAAGGGACTAGGTCAGGCATGGTAAGGGTTTGTCTCTGGTTCTGCTGCGTGGAGGGTGAGGTGCAGGGAGAAGGAAGATAACATCTTTCACCTGGACTGCAGTGTTCATTTTGGAAGTCACTTTTCACGCACCTGCCCACCACATTTATAAAGCATACAGGAGATGCATTTTCTCTCTGAATTCACTCTTTTGAAGTTGTTTTCTTTATCTGTAATTATACTGCTAGAGATTTCATACTAAATGAACCCAAAATAGAGGCAGCTTAGAAGGAGAATCCAAATTCTGCTGTAGGTGTCCTCTTAGCTTTCAGAATCAGTATTACCACTTTATAAGAGAGTGATTTCTTCTTTTTTAAAATGAAAAGGAGAAGAGATGAGAATAGACCCCTTCCTGTCTCCCCTAAAATACATGGATAAATGAGAAAACATACCTGAAGCACTCTGAGTTTCAAAGAACTATAGCTATATTATGATATCTCTAAGGGCTGGGTTAGCATAGGATGACCAGCAAACAGCAAAAGGGCCAAGCATGGAACTTACTCAACTCAGGAGGTCTCTGAGTTAATAAGAGAGCTGAGTTATGCTTATGGTTGCCAAAGTGAATACGGGTGACTTTTAAAGTCTAAGGATGATGCGAATATTTCATGGGACAAACTTATACTAAAAATTATCTGCTGTTTATCTGAAATTCATATTTAACTGGGCATCCAGTATTTTTATTTGCTAAATCTGGCAGTTCTAGTTATGGTAGTACTTTAAGGGGGAAAAGTTGGCTCAGTTAATGACCTGTGTATCTTGTTTGTGACAGTCTGGTTTCTTTTATGCAATAGGAAATGTTTTAGCTACATATAAAGGAATTCTGAAGCACGACAATATAAAAATATGAGCATAAATGGCCACTAACTTCCAAAAACCTTACCAACAATGTTGGAAATCTCACCTTCTAAAAACTGTGCTGTTGAAAACAGCAAAGGGGGAGCACTCCTAACTAATGAAACAGTATGTTACCATTTTTAAAGAGAGAATAAATAATGTTCATTGACATATTATAAGTATTACAACTTCAAAGTCAAGTATTTCTAAAAAGCAAACAACCCACAAGAATATAGAGGCATAAAAACACTCTGAAAGAGATAACATTTAGAAAAAAAATTTTTAACAAAGCATACTTTCATGATAAATGAAAGAAAAGAGATCCAACCCCAAAAAAGTTTTTCATGTTCCTGGAGATCTTACTAATACGTCCTCAATTGACTAACAGGAAAAGAGAGTGACAGGGCCATATCTGGAATCCAGGACAAGGTGGAGAAGCCCAAATGTCCGAACTGGGAATCTTGCAACATTACACTAAAGCATTGTGGCAATTTTTTATGCACTATAAGCTCACTTTTACTACTTCCAGAACTCTTTCCTCATTAAGGCACAGATATAAAAACTGGGAGCTACTTATAGGGTAGATACCAAATAATCTGTCTGCTGGTGAGATACAGACCTTCACCTTGCATACATAACAGCTGGAGAAAAAAGAGCCCTTATTCATCAAATTTAAAAAGCGCTCTCTCATTTCATGCTAATTGTATGGCCTTTTGCATGATATACAAAAGATTGCCTAAAATGAAAGGAATTAAAAAGAAAACTACCAGTCTCAGAGGTTTTTTTGGAACAAGATTAACTTATTACTTTTTTAGAGAAAGTAGTTGACAGAGTAATTCAAGTATTACATTTATTTTCACAGAATGACCTTTACAGGTTTTATTATTATCAATGTCTTTCCAACTGCCTCTTACTGCCTAACATAATGTGGCCTCATTCTACTAATCTCAATGCTCCCAAACCCTTTAGATTATTATCAAACAGTTCATAAATTATAGAATTTAAACTAAAGTACATAAAGATTTTATATGATTTTTTTCCCCACAAAGGAAAGGGAGGCTGATTACTCATATTTGCTTCCCAGCTCCTGCAACATGTAGGTTCTGCTTCAACTCGTTTCTTACAAAAGTGCAATATCAAAAATTAATTTGTAGTGATGGATATTTATTATCAATAATAATATACAATAATATAATAAGACAATATTATTCAAGGGTTGTAAATACGATGATAAGCTGTGATAACTTATGACATACCATAAATTATGGTATATGGTGATAGATGAAGTGGTTCTTTGAAAACCTGCATGAACTTAGATTAATGTTACTATAAGTATCAACCAATTATTAACAACCATGTAAAAGCCGTCAGGGGAAGAAGTGGAAAGCAGAGAAACAGTAGGTGCAGTGCATTCATTTGGGCACAAAGCAGCACTTATTCCTTCCAGAACTATCTACCAATTGCTATCAGCCAACTAAATCAGGGTTGGCAATTGCAAAGAACACCTGCTTCAACACGCAGCCCTTGAAGAAAGCAAAAGAATGATTGGGCTGCCGAGGCTCCCAAAAGGATTGACCATTCAAGAAATTAAGAGCTGAAGCAAACATGCTAATAACTGATGTTTACTATACATGTTAAGGCTTTTTTAACCTATTAGACTGGCATTGTCCAGTAAAACTATAAGGCAAACCACATTTGTAATTTAAAATTTTCTCATAGCCACAGTACGTTAAAAGAAACAGGTGAAATTCATTTTAATACTTTTTTTTTTTCCCTAACTCAGTATATCCAGAATATTATCGTGGCAACATGTAATCCACATAAAATATCACTGAAATATTTTACAACCTTTCTTTCATACCAAGTCTTTGAAACCCAGTATGTATTTTACACATACAGCACATCTGAATTCAGACTACTGGTCACATTTCAAGTGCTCAACAGCTACATGTGGCAAGTAACGACCACATTACGCAGTGCAGTTAAAACTTCACAGCCTGGAGAAAAAAACAAAAAAGGCCTTGCTCTTAATTACTACCTAATGTTTTCCTGAGAGTCAAATCTCAAGCCACCAGTAAGGTTACTTATTCTCTGTGTTAATGAACACAGTAAAAACAAAAAAGCTATACCACTAGAAACAGGGGTTGAATTCTAAGAGGTCATGCTTAATTTTCATTAATAACAAGTATTTATCTATTAAACTACTTGCTTTCCCTGGCCACATTTCTGATCCTGCCACAAATTTCAGAAGTCTGTGTTTTTCTCTGAGGATCTGATTATCAGCCGTATCACCCAACATTCAGTGAAATTTTCCCATCTTTACTATTTGCCACTTGAATAAAATCGTGTTCCAAAGTAGTAAATTATGTAATTCCTAAATCCAAACTGGTTTATGACTAATTGGTAAGAATCATGGAGTTTCCTCATGAAAAGAGTTCCAAAAAATCAAGAAAAGAATAACTAAAAGCAAATGAGTACCAAAATATACTAAATTCCAGGCTAACAAGCTCTTTGGCCCTTATGAAACTACAAAGGACCGCGTAAGGGCTTGCATGCAAAACCGAAACTCAACAAGCCATTTTCAAGAGCTGAGGCAAGGATAATCGTTAGTAGAAAAATAAGTGACGGAGAGGTTGCCAGTATTTAGTCCTCAAATCTGAATATTCAAAATGTAAAATATTTAACATTTCTTTCAAAAATGAATGTCAGTTTATATTTTTCTTCTTTCACATTTATTGTTAGAAAATTTTTATTTCAAGTTTGGGTTTTAACTTGACTGACAATTTCAGGCAGTATATTAGAAACCAAAAAGTTAGTGGAATTATACATTTTACAATCAACACCTAAAAAGATCTTGAGATAGAAACAGAATATTCCTCTTAGTCACTTATAATGAGGTGAAGTAATAGGTTTAAATATGTCAGAAAAACTAAGCATTCTCATATTCTGCTTTTATCCATAATTTATCTATAATTTATCCTATAATTCTCATATCATCCTCAGATCTCACACTCTGCTGTAGCTCCACCTTTCTTTATTAACTCCTTAACACTTAACTCGATTGAGGAAAGCAGTAGCATGGCGAACTGATTCATTTGGTTAATTGATGGTTAGCTGTGTGATGCCCTGAATTTTGCTTGAGGGACGATTTGCCTCTGAAACGTGGTTATAGCCTCCAATCCTGGATTTCAATTATGGCCAACTATCTTACATGATCTTGCAATTATGAACTTTTAAATGTATCAATATAACAAATTTTTTTCACCACAAATCTTCCACAGAGCAATAACCCCAACATTTTTAGACATGGAGAACAATGTTTAACAGAGCCTTGCCCCAAATAAGTGTTTAAGAAATACTGAAATAAATAAAATGGTCTGATAAATCAGTTCAAAATGGACTTGGATAAGAAACTAGGGAATTATCTATTAACCAGGCTAAGCAGGTTTTAGTTAGGCAATGATAAAAATGCAAAATTACTCATCGGATCTTTTAGTGACTAAAGAATGTTACACCAGAATCTGAATCCATTTTTCTTTCAGAGCAAAACTACAACTACTGACATTGAAACCACAGAATCTGATTTCGGTTCTCAATGTCAATAGGCATGAAGTGGAGGTTTAAAAAAATAAGTAAAACTCATGGAGATTATCCAGCTAACAATGGTGCACCTCCTTCTGTTCTGATTCAGTGGCCCTTTTTGCACAAGTGTGATTTCTGAGGGTCTCTGTAAGTCTGGTGTACAAGTGCTGGAAATTCTCTTTCGTTGACTTTGGACTTGAAAGTTCACCCTGGTGAAGGCTAACCAGGCACTGGTTAACTGAAATGCTACTGCCATTGCTTCCTTCTTTCCTTCCTTCAACAACTATTTATTTGACACTTACCATATGTAAGTACTGTTTTTAGGCATTAGAGTTTCAGCAATAAATGAGACAGAGAGTATCGCAGCTTTCAACAATCTTACATTTTTCCAGTTATTACCTGTAACTTGTCAGATATAGCACACTATAAGCAACTGTTGAATGTAAACAGTATTTGATATACTAAAAATTGGGAATTAAAGTTTTAAGGAGTAGCAGTAATACCCATGGTCTAAAGAAAAGTTTCAGATGCTTATCATTTACTTATTTTGCCAACTTCTTAATTCTTGTGCAAGAAAAGTCTCGTACTATTTTCAATAGCTAAGGAAGGCAAAACACATACCAAAAACACTTAGGAATCACTACTTAAAAATAAGAGAAAAAACACTTTAAATCACTTTTAAGGGCTTCCCTGGTGGCGCAGTGGTTGAGAGTCCGCCTGCCAATGCAGGGGGCATGGGTTCGTGCCCCAGTCCGGGAGGATCCCACATGCCGCGGAGCGGCTGGGCCCGTGAGCCATGGCTGCTGAGCCTGCGCGTCCGGAGCCTGTGCTCCTCAACGGGAGAGGCCACAACAGCGAGAGGCCCGCGTACCGCAAAAAAAAAAAAAAAAAAAAAAAGATATCTGGATAATACAGCCTATTTCATTAGTAAAAATTAATAAGATAATACATGTAAATTTCCTACTAGCACCATGCCTAACTTATTGTAGATCCAAAAAATAATAAGTAAATATCCTTCTTTATTTCCCATCCCCTTTTGACTACTCAAAGGTTTTCTGCTTCCAGACAGAATCCAGTTATCACCAATGGGTGTTTCTCTCTACTTCCCCATGTCTACTGTTGGCAAAAATGAAGCTTCTAAAATTAACACAGGATGATATCTATATCACAGACTGCTTACAGTCCATCCAATATTCATCATCCCTTTCTTCCTTATTACTGGACCCTGATTTTGCTGAAGATGGTAAAATACTAAGCAAAAAAAACATTTCCTAGGGTCCCTTGCCACTAGGGGTACCCTAGTGTGTGACACAGTAGAGTCAGTAAAACTCTTATTAGAGATTATTTGGAAAGCTTCTAGACATAGGTATTTTTATTCTCCCTCAGCTAGCTTCCTTTTTCCAACTTCCTGGAAAGTCGGTATGATAGCTGGATTTGCAATAGCTATCCTGCAACTATGAGGAAAAGATCAAGACTCATAAAATATGAGCCTTGACATACTTGAGCTCCTGAAAAATGCTTCCACCACCTTCCACCAGACTTCATATCACATGGGAAAAATAAAGGCCTAAATTTAAGCCACTGCCTTTCAAGTCTCTGTAACTGTTCTGAGTCCAAATAACTGATTGAGGAATTTCCTAAATTTAGGGATTTCCTTCAATCCTATTTTGGCATGAGTATCAAGGCATCAACCATAATTTCCTTCCAATTTAAAAAGAAACTCTTATTGAGTGTCCAGTATGTGAGATACTCTGTATGTAGACATAGAAATAAATATTACCTACTGACTCATTTTTTTAAAAACATCTTTATTGGAGTATAATTGCTTTACAATGGCGTGTTAGTTTCTGCTGTATAACAAAGTGAATCAGCTATACATACACATATATCCCCATATCTCCTCCCTCTTGCGTCTCCCTCCCTCCCACCCTCCTTATCCCACCCCTCTAGGTGGTCACAAAACACTGAGCTGATCTCCCTGTGCTATGCGGCTGCTTCCCACTAGCTATCAATTTTACATTTGGTAGTGTATATATATGTCCATGCCACTCTCACTTTGTCCCAGCTTACCCTTCCCCCTCCCTGTGTCCTCAAGTCCATTCTCTATGTTACCTACTGAGTCATTTAATTCTTACAGTAACCCTTCAAAGTAAGTAGTGTCATTCTCATTTTACAGCAAAGGGACACAAAGGTCTGAGAGGCTAAGTACTTTATCAAAGGTACCTTAGTGATACAAGGCGAGCCAAGATCGGAGCTCCATGTCTATCTGACGATGAAGTTCACATCCTGGCAGCTAGCTATCCATGCTACTGCAGGGGTTCTGTGAACTCACTACTGTGAGAAACCATGACTCCCAAGACAATGTCTCTCTAAATTAAGTACTCACTTTTCCTAGGTCGTCCATACTGATATCTAAAATTCAACTGGGAAACCATCTTAAAATGTATACGTAGAGCATGAAAAAACAGTGTGTTGCAGGAGACCATGAAGTGGTTGATGTGGCAAGGGTGAGAGCTGCCTACGCCTGAGATACACTCTGCCTGAAAGCAGCTAGACAGGGCTGACAATCTGGAAAGGAGGCTCCTTTTACCTGGGGCCTCCAGTCAACAAGGACCCTGAAGAAATCATGTTAAACTGGAAATCAGCGTGTGAGCCTGAGGCATCAGAGAGAGAGTAAGAAAAGGTGTCCAATGTCACACACATTCTCACAGTAAAAAAATCTCATGATCTTGTCACATGTAATTTTTTAAAAGAGGAGTGAGAGACAAAATTGGGAGTTGCGTACATCTCTTATAACCTATTAAAAAACACTTTAAATACAGACTTGTTCCATATAAGTATTACATAAATATACATATAAGTGCATACTTTAACTCTTTCTTCTTCACAATGAATCTGAAGCAGCCAACAAGAAGATTCACAATAAATTTAAAAATCATAACCAGGAAAAATATAAAATAGGAGTATGAAATAAGAAGAAAATAAAGTAAGCAGACATATATCCTATAGGGTCCTAAACAGTTACTAAAATTGAGCTGTAAATTTAGGTCTGAGCATCCTCTTGCCAAAGGAAAATGGAAAAAAATGACTAGGTACAAAATTCACAATGGCCATGAGAAAAAGAGAATATTACCACCTCAGGAGAAACAAAATATTTTCTGTTAGCATAAAAGCAATAAGAAATCAGAAGACCTAAGTGGGACTTCACACAGGGGAAACTATATAACAGAGCAGACAATGTCTCAGCAATTCCTCCATAGTAAATGTCACAGTGTATACCACACAACAGTTTCTCACAGAGTTATTCAATCAAGCTGAAAAACAGTTCAGGGAAGGCAATCTGTGCAGGACTGAGGCAATGAGATAGGAATATACGGCTCTCCAATGAGCCGGCTTGATCTAGTAATAAATCCCGGAATATCTACATGAACAAAGAGACAGCATTTTCTTTAAATTATTCTCCAACCGAAACCAACTTAAGAAGTAGGATTATGCAACAGTTTCCTGACTCTTTTCAGTTCAGAAGTTCTAAGAAAGTTTTCAGGGGCTTTTTATTATGTAAATGGTACTTCAGTCCACTGGCACTGTGCTCTTAGGTGTAGCACTTATGTGCCAATCTTTCCTCCTTCTCCAAGGAGAAATCGGCATTAAAAGGCAGAGAAAAGGTAGGCTGCATGACTCTAAAAAATTATGGCTTTTTGCTTTTACATTAGGAGGTTCTACTACACACACTTTCTATTATATAACTAATGTTAGAGAAAATTTATGAATTCACACCCATAATGATTTCTTAACTAATTTAAAAGGCAATGAGTGAAAGGCATGTACCTAAGAGTATGACATTCCAAAAATGGACATTAAACAGTCCTTGAACAGGTAGAAATTAATATCAATTATGAACAGCACACGATGAACACAGGAGTTCACTGAAAAAAAAGCTGACATATAGTAAGAAATGGGGCCTGTTAGGTCTGGAAAGAAATGTAAAATCTATGTAAATTTAGCTGAGCTTAACTAAGGTGTAATTTTTTCTGTGTATTCATATTGATGCACTCTCATAAGCATATTCACAGGAATCCTCAGTAAGGTACAAAGTGGAATATTCAGAAAATGCCAATTAGGCCAAGTACATACCTGCATGCCAGTTTTTCCACTGCATAAGGAGTCAGATGAAATTTATCCTTCAAAAGAGTCTCTAGTTGTGTGTGAAGACAACATAAATATCGTTGTGCTTTAACTTAAACTCTCTATAGAGTCACAAGAAGTTACGACTGTAACGTGAACCAAAGGAGGAAAAAATAAGGACCATTTGATACTAATTAAAAAACAGGGGATTAGAAAAAAGATGGCTGTGGGAAATAGGGAACAGTTGTTTCTCCCAACATGGACCTCTCACCCTGCTGATTCTGTGGTTTTTAAAACTACAAAAGTGAAAACTGGAAAAATGAAAACAAAATTACTACCAACAGATTAAACAGAACATTCTCTATGGTTTTTAAAATAATTTCTAAATTGGAGATAGAAAACTAAATTTGCTAAGCAAAAAGCCAGCATTTCCACATTTTAGTTCCTCCTTCTAAACACATACAATAAACACACATATTGGATCTAATGCAGTGCTCCATGCAATGCAATTATAGGTTCCCATTCTTTGATTCTAGTTGCAATCAGTTGCAATGAATCAACAGATGAGGCAGGTGATTAAAGTCACATAACTTTAACAAACTAAGATTGCTAAAGTTAAATAAATATCATGTGGTCACTTTAAGCTACCTAGCTTCATCAAGCAGAGCTACAAAAGCAGCAGGTTAGCAGGTTTCTGGCAAGGAATAATTGGTGCTGAGCAACAGACTGTGTACATGAGCAGAAACATTGCATAAAACTCACACTGCTGGCTTACCCACACCATATGTGCATTTTGGATGGAAACAGGGGCAGCTCTCATGCACCTCACATAGTTTGGCCTTTTCTGGCTAGGATGAATAAACATTATGTTTCAGTGTGCTAGTTAACCCCAATGGAAACCAGAAAATACCAGAATTATGACCTCTCAATTCTAATTTTTTCCAGCAAAACTGAAACTAGGACAAAGACATAGTGGTAACAAAAATATACAAATTTGAAGTTATGGAAAAGATATTTACAAATACTGATAAGCATGCCTCAAGTTAATTCATCTTGCCAATGTTTTGAGCTATCAACAACCCACAGTAATCTGATTGTCAAATATAAATTTTATAGATTTAAAGAAATAATAAAGTATTTTAATTGTTCTTTACCAGTGGCCAAATTTATCATTTTCCCAAATAGACTTTGTAAGCAAGCGCAAGGACCTTGAAAGTGGTTTTTGCAGTCTGACAAGTTACCTGCAAGGACTTCTGCACAATTCCTTCCTAACAAGCATGAAAGCCTGATTAATCAATACCTAAGATCTTCATTATGCATCAGATTCTCCCCCTCCCCCCTCTCTCCATCTCCCAATCAAAGCAGCAGTGTAAAGGTTGGCGTTTGGTGGCAAAATTCCAATTCACTTTCCAAAGAGGTAAACAGCCAGGACTTCTGGGGAGGAAAAGATCTCAGACACTGCATCTAATCCCCCTACTTCACTGACTAAGAACTGAAGTTGAAGAGAAGCTTAGCAACTTGTCCTAGATCAAACACTTGGTGAGCAGAGGAATCCAGCAAAAATGTACTTTCTACTATATTATATGGTCCAGTAATTCAAGTGAAAATAAAGATTGGAGAGATGCACTCTACAAAATCTTTTTCCCATAAGGTAGCTTGCATAGCAGGATAAACACATCAAAGAATTAAATTTACCATTTAAATGATATAAACAGTGCAATAATCCAACTGTGCTTCATTTCCCAGTAAATCACAAATTTGAAATGGATCTATATTAGGAGAAACAAAAAACAAAAATCGTTGCACTCATCTTGGATAAAATTATATTCTCATAAACTAACTGTTATAAAGGGAGAAATTAATATCCTCAAACTAAGAGTCTCAGAATCATAGATATAGAGGAAAAAGCAAGATTTGTACACAAATACACATTCAAACCAGTAACCCACAACCTTTTGGGGGGAGGGGGAATATGACTTTATAACTGATACAATGACACTGACAGGTAGATCAATGAGAACAGTCTGGGCCATGTGATTTCCAATGATATGTGAAGAATAAACTCCAAGTCACCTCACTCTGCTCCCTGCTGGAAAGTCCCCTAGGTGAGAGGACAGATGTTTTGACAAACCATGATCAGATGTGATGCTCTGTGATCAACTAATTAAGAGATCTTAAACTTAAATAAACCAAGGCAGAGAGTACCTACATATCTCCTAAAGATCATCCTCAGTAGACTGTTCCATCATTTTTACTGCCATCCAAAATAGTTCTTCTGTTAATAAGCAATATCCTCACCATCAGACTTACTATCATTTAAAATATAAGATATTCTCATTATAGACAAATAGGAAAATCCGAACACTGGACAGTATGATTTAACCTATTTATCTATCATTCCAAAGGCAACTACTCTTAATGTTTTTATGTATTACATCATCTTTTTCTGCACAGTTTTTATATAGCAATAATCATACTGTAAATATAATTTTGTACCTCAAATCTTCTAACTGAAATTATGAAACCAAGAGTCTTCATATTTTATTGAAAACTAATCATAAATTTCACTTATGAAAACTAAAAAATATTCCATTAAGTGGATTGCCATCTTTCTGCACATACAACTTCTTGTGGATTTAAAAGATTATTTTCTCAGAATAGAATCCTAAAAGTGGAATTACTGTCAAAGTATATTAATGTCTTTATGGTTCTTAATACTTGCCAAAATGCTTACCAAAAATGGTTGTACCAATTTAAACTGCCTTCAATAGCAATTCCCATTATACCTGTATTTGGACAATGAATATCTTGTAAGAATTAACAGTTTCATAATCATCTTTATACCTCCCATGAGGCAGGAGATAGATGGGCCCCAGGCTGAACAGTTTCTCCCCTATGGACAGAAACTCCATAATAGCAGAAACTCCATAAAAGCAGGATGATGGAGGAGGCTGGGCCCTGCCCAGATAAAAGACCAAATATTCCTCATTCTCGAAGTCAAGGAGACCTCCCCGACTACACATGCGCAGAAAGGCCCCTTGGAGGTCAAAAAGGGAGGGGGCACCACCCCATAGTAAGTGATGTCAACTAACCATAGTCCTCTTCACTAGAACCCTTCTGGGCTAAGTGATGTGCACGCACACAGGGAAGGACCCTGAGATATAACAAATACGGACTCAGAACCAGGCAAAGCAAGATGACTGGTCAAAGGAAACCCGGAAGAAATGCCCCATAAATGTGATTCAAACTACCACGAGGGCGTGACTCTCTCTCTGAGCCCGCCCGTGTGTCTATCCACACGTACTGTACTCTTTTTCCTCCTAATAAACACTTTACTTGCTTCACTACTTTCCGTCTCTATGTGGAAAGGTGCTTCTACACAGCTGATGGGCCAGGGCCTTGTCACTGGCCACTAGTCCCTGCTGGTCTGGTGGCTACAGTTCAGCGCTCTCACTGCCGCTGCCCAACCTCACTCTCTGGCTGGAAACTGAAACCCTGTTTCAAGCTGCCGCAGGCTGAGGCCACCCGAGATCACCCATACTTTAAATTTATAAACTTATATACCATAATTATACTAAAAAATTCTTAAAACCGAAATCCTGACACCCAGTGGATGAATGTTTGCTATTCTTTTTTTTTTTTTTTTTTGCTATTATTGAAACTATTCTTGAGAATCACTCGAGTCTCTTTTTTCCTGTACCACCCAACCTCAATTCTTTTCTACACACAAGTGGGTCTTTAATAGGATAATCTTATACCCCCTTTTAAGGAGTGGTAACCAAAGTCTACATCATATGGAATTTACAAAGTTCAAGGATATTCTCATTCATTTTAATGACTATATAAAAGAAAAGAACAAGGAAATTCATCCCTGCCGAGCCTGAAGGCTCCTATAGCTTTGTTAAAAGACATAAAGGAAGTACAAAAACACATTAAAAGAAAAGTGAACATTTCATTCATATGTATTCATTCTATATCTTTTTCAAAAAATCAATTTTTGTTCCCTAAATTACTCAACTATGAATTTCACATGTAACTCAACAATTTACAAATATGCAAATAAGAAATTACAAATACTGTGTACTAGATTGAGATGTGTGCTTCAAATGACACAAATAAACAAAGTCCCCCATATCTTTACTGTACTTTCCAGGAATTCTAATATTATGCACTTAATCTTAGCAAACACTTTATTGTTGTTGCTGCTACCTTACTGTTTTTGCAACTGCTATTAAATTTCCTAGTACAAATTGGCTGTAAGATTATTTTAGATCTTCATTAAAAAATTTATATTAAATATGCAATAAGCTACTTTGGTTAACAGAAGTTGGGAGATTATTAGTGTCACAGTTTATTATTATAAGTAATTTTTGTGTCTTCTGTCAGTATAACCACAGTATCTCAATGCCACCAGCTGATAATAATCTTTATAAATCCTACTTTGCAGCTATACCATCTGTTAGTTATTATTTTATACGTCTCCATATGCATATGTGAATTAGTTGTCATTCAAAACAAATATACAAACGGAATTGTGGTTTTGTGGGGAGTTTTTTACTGGCTTGTTTTTGTATTTTGTTATCTTTAGGCTAGTGAACTAAATAAATAAACATATTCCTCTATCTTTGAGACCAAAAATAAAAGCAAATTTCAGTTATACAAATACAAACTTCCAGTTATAAGTCATGAGAATGTAATGTACAGCATGGGGAATACAGTCAATAATACTGTATTAACTTTGTATAGTGACAGATGGTTAACTAGACTTATTGTGGTGATCATTTTGCAATGCATACAAATGTTGAATCACTATGTTGTACACATGAAACTAATATAATATTGTATGTCAAATATATTTCAATAAAATAAAGAGGCTAACAAAACTGCAAATTTAAAAATACTTTTTGTAGTACACATAAAAGAAATTTAAGTTCAACAAACAATCTAAAAGTATCTGCTAAAACTGGTTAAAATTGTCACCAAAATTGGATATAATTATATTAAAAAACTGATATTTCCATATTCATAGCTCTCAAAGTACACCTACAGACCAAAAAGCAATAGGTCCACTAGTAAATTAATAGCTAATATGGTTCCAGTTTTCACAATATAAAACACTTTCCACAACTGAAGATTAGAAAAGAATGACTACTTACTTATTTACTTGTAATGTTAATTCCCTGAAGAGATGAATCATAATGACAAAAATTCAAAACCAGGCCCCCCCATTAATCTGTGGGTTTATCCCCCCGAGCTGTAAATAACCAGGCTCCTACAGCAGCAGAGAGCAATAAGTAGTTGTAATGTCATTACAACTCACTACCAAAATTTACCCAGAAAGGCAACAAGAAAAAAAGAAGGAACGGAAGGAGGAAGATAAACTTACAATTGGATAAATAGTTCCAAATTATCACTTCTTCCCCAAGTACTAGAGTCTAATGACTTTAATAAGCCCAAATATGGTTTACAGGAGCTTTATACACTACACACCAAAAACATGGTGAATTCTGTTAAGAGTTACCAATGGCAATTAAAACATAAGACGAAAGCACAACCTAGGAGAAACCACATTTGATGACTAAATAGTTCATTGTTTCCTTAAGTTATCCTATTTTAGGTAATGATACTTTAGGATCATATACAGGGAAAGCTAAGGTACAAACAGTAGTAAATAATTAAAGTCATCATTAATAGAAACACTGAAATATTTAGAGAGAGGGATTAAAGAAGAGAAAAACATATTTAAGAAATTATGATTTCCTGGAATGAATGCTATATTATTTTCAGTTTCTTGAAGTAAAAAGTAACTAATTACTTACACAAAAAACTATGCTGCTTTTCATAGAGTCTTTTGTGTATTAAAATAAGTTATACTCCAACTATGTAAAATTTAACTTATTTGATGCCCAAACCAGATCTCCTTTTTTTCAAATTATATTTCATCTAGATGTTAGAATTTCCATGATGTCTGTGAGACCGCTGTACTTGGAGAGGCAACACAGTTTTGAAGTATACTTGGGCTATAAAGTGTAAGGGAAAACATCATAGACTACTTAACAAAATATATATATACATTTTTCACAAGTTTATTGGAGTATAATTGCTTTACAATGGTGTGTTAGTTTCTGCTGTATAACAAAGTGAATAAGCTATACATATACATATATCCTCATATCTCCTCCCTCTTGCGTCTCCCTCCCACCCTCCCTATTCCACTCCTCTAGGTGGTCACAAAGCACCGGGCTGATCTCCCTGTGCTATGAGGCTGCTTCCCACTAGCTATCTATAACAAAATATTTTAACTGCCATTAAAACTATAGTATAGCACAGGCCAGGTTCCATTCATTTTTAAAAATATTTTATTACCTGTCATTGAGATCCATGTGTGGAAAGTAGTTTCATACCATGATTTGCTTCTGTATGTCTAAAATGTTTTTAATGAGGGATTTCATTTCACAGGAATCTATATTAATCTATAAAATTAATTGTATAAATAGTAAAAACAATTTTTTTCATGGTTCAAAGCTCACCTAATACATGAAGCCTTGCTTGATTCTCCCTAGTGATATTTCTTCCTCCACTACAGTCTCAGTTATCTTTGTAGTTATGGAATTTAAGAAACTTATTTATTCCACTATATATTATAATGATGTGTGGAGTTTTCTAATTTTCATGAATAGATTGAGAATGTCAGCTTCTATAAGTTAGAATCACGGAGTATTACATATCTTCATATCCTCTCTGCCCCATGTCCAACAATTCCTTGAAAATGGTAGCCAATCTACATGTTTATCTGAATTCACCAAAAAAACTTTTTGGGGATACTAAAATCTACCTTCCCCAAAGGGTCTTTAGTAAAACAACTTATGTTTTGGTAATTAAGAGTGTTATTTTGAAGCTCTATGGAACCCACACTAACTGACCAAATATGTTTTCGTTAAAAATAATATTTCAGCATTTGTTGTATAGCTATTAAAAATGAAAATAATGAGACTTTCCGATTAGGTACAATAGTTGCAATGTTTTAATCAGATGTATGTCTTTCAAAAAATCAACTGAAATCATTATACTTTGCTTTGCTAATGTACTGAGCGTCAAAAATAATCTAAATTAACATATTTTTTTAATGGGTAACTCCTAAGAAATATAAGAAAAACTTTTTTTTTTACAGTGAGAAAAAATAACTGTGTGTTGATAATGTAAGATGGAAAACAGAACTAAATGAAGAGATTTACTCATAAGACAGCATTTGCAGAAGACCACTTATTATTCATGTATCCATCTAGAAATCATTGACCGGGCACCTATGTCACATCATATGTGTCTGTGCAGAGGCTGTAAAAGTATAAAGAAGGTGGAGTCTCCACCTTCCAGGAACTCACACTATAGTGAAGTCATAAAAGACAACACAAGTAGTAAAAGGACACTGGGGTTATCTCTGGCTGGGACAGCAGGGAAAAGAGTTCACAACGAAGGTGACACTTGAACAGGGTTTTGGTTTTAAGCTTTATTCTGTAGATCTCAAGACATTTGGGGGCCTGAACTAAAAACAAAACAAAACAAAACAAACCCTGCTGTTCTTTTTCAGAAAGGGATTTGGGAAAGAAGCTGCTTGTCTAATAACAGTCAAGTGGACAGATGAGGATGGAGTATGAGGAACCAGATTTGGAAGATATGTGAATCAAGAAGAACATCAACATCAAGAATCAACAGGCCTTGATGATAGATTTGATAAAGGGGGGCTGAGAAGAATGAGTCAAATGACATTTTTAGGCCTTTAATTTGCAAAAACAGATGATGACATTCAATGAAATCTAGATTATCAGTTAACAGCTGTTTATTGAGCACCTTCTATGTTCCAGACATTATTCTAGACCCACAGTCTATTTTCACTGTAGTCAAGAGAGGCATACAGTAAATAAGTGGATAATCTGAAATAGTGATACCTTGATGGAGAAAATAAAACAGGGTTACACGAGAGTGACTGGGGGAAGAGACACTTTAGCTGAGGTCCTCACGAAGACTCACACTTGAACTAAGACCTGAAATGATAAGGAGGCAGGCAAGTGAGGCTCCAGCAAAGAAGGGGTAGCAAATGAAAAGGCTGAGCTAGGAAAGAGCTTAACATGATCAAGGGATAGAAAGGCAGCTGGTGGACGGGGATGGGGTTTGGGGTACGAAGAGAGATGAAGTCTGAGAGCACATGGAGATCCTTGTAGCCCACTGTACGGAGCTTAGCAGTGATTCCAGTGACAGTGGGCAGCCAGCATGTTTGAAGCCAAGGGTGATGTGATCTGATTCAATTTCTGTGGGCTGTGAGGAGAACGGACTTAAGGGGGTGAATGGAGGCAGAAAGCCTGGGCCAAAGTGGTGGCTTAAATTCCTAGCAGTGCCCATGTTGAGAAGGGGTCAGAGTCTGGATATAGAGGGAGAGGTGATAGGACTTACGGGTGGAACTGCATGTAGACTGTGAGGGAAAGAAAGGAACCAGGGGTACTTCGGGGGTGTGATTCCAAACCACTATATAATGGGTGGTGTTATTAAACAGTGATGGTGAAAACTTGAGCATAGAGAAGATTCAGGGTGGTGGGATCAGAAACCAATAGTTCTTCTTTGCTCAAGTAAAGTCTGAACTGTTTAGAAACTTGTAAGTGAAATGGCAGGTAGACAGCTGGATACAGTCTACAGCTCTGGGGAGAGGTCTATGTGGAGATATACTTTGGGAGTCATCAGACTCTTCAAAGATTTTAAAACCATGAGACTAGATAAGACTCATCTTGACCCATCAAGGTAGATTAAGGGGGGGGGGGAGGTAGGAAACATGAAGCAATGTTTGTGGTTTTAGATTTTTAAAGCAAGGAATAATAAATTCCATTTTGGACACTTAAGGTGGGGAAAAGTGATTAGTTAGCTTTTCTGTGGTGAATCACACTAGCCTCTAAAAGTATTTTAGTATTACCCTCTTGTACTGTGACTTAAGCCTGTCATCTCATTTGGAGTCTCCCTATTTCATTTCTGTTACATCAGTAAGCTCTCTGAGAGCAAACGGTGTCTTCCCAATCCCCAGCAACTATTCAAAGAGAAGGCACTTTTATCTGTTATACCATGAGTATAAAAATCCAGTCTTAATGGTTAAGAATTGATTGTATAGTGGAGAGACTAGAAAGTAGCACAATAATGAGCTAGTTTCAAATCTCTGAGGATCTATTCTCAAAAGTTTCTTTCCTTCAAAATTAATCTTGGAATTCTTCCTATCAATAAATCAACTTTGAAAAATAATTGAGTTCTGCAGACATTTCCACTGAATCACATACATAACTAAACAGTTAAATTCAAGTAATCACGGATGATTTCTAAACCATCTTGGTGGTTCTTTCCTAAAGCTCAAATATATTAACCTTTATTTCCTATCAAAGATGCTACTTATGTTCAGTACTCAATAAATATTTGAATAAATAAAAGAGATCAAGATGCTTCAACATATAGACAGGAAATTTTTCTTTGTCCTTGTATCTTTTTTCTCAGTACTATATACTCAGCCCCTTGCACAGTGCATTGAATACAGTCAGTACTTAATAAATATTTGTTGCATGCATTAATAAAAAAAAAATGCACAGTTTTATGAGAAAGATGGCTCTTCTTCTACATCAATTTACTTCCCATGTAACTTCTTTAAATGTTTTTCTCTTGATTATAAAATATTTACTCACTGTGGAAAATATAAATACAAAAAATCTCTCTTCTTAAGATGAATATTACTCTCTATTTATAACTCATGATTGTATTCATTCATTCATTTAACAAATATTTTTGACTTCCTGTTCTGTGCTAGGCTTTGCGGATACGGTGATGAATCAAACAGGTCAGGTTCCCTGATGTCACTCCAGTCGTATGCAATACCCTCACGTTCTACATGTAGAATATAAGTAGAGGTGTGTCACCACATAGAAGGTTTCAAAATCCATGGATATCTCTTCCACTCTAATAGTTAACATTCCCCCAAAGTCTTAAAAATGATTATTTCAGTGATTAAATAAGGTTAGTATGTTTCAACACAGAATATGAAAGTATGTGAACTACACTTTCACGTACCCACAAAGAGCAAATAATTTTCTCAGGTGGAAAAGAACAAAAGCCTTCGTCTTTTTACCAAACATTGTCAAGGAGTGTACTTTGATGATGGAAATGCTAATGTAAGACAGTTCTGAATAAGTTATTTTCAAACCTTTCTCTATAGGTTCACATATTACCTATTTATTCAAATGTAATACAAAATAATCTCTCAAGTAAAAATAATTCAAATGTTTTAACTTCAGCATTCTATTCCTCTATTTCCAACAGAGAGTTTCCATTACCAGCACTGGGAAAAGCTTAGTACTTAGGAAGTCACTCCTGCCTGCCATACCCTGATTTTCAGCAGATCACCTGTTCTCCTGATACCTAGGCACCTATTTGCATGGCAAGAGTGGAAGTTACTATTTATCCTGAGGTATACATAATCACACTGACTTATTCGGTTTTACCCCAAAAGGATTCATTGAGTTTCACTTACCTCCAAAGTCTCACTGCCTTCTATGTCTGACGTTTTGCCTCTTGCTGCCACTCTTTGCTCATGAGCTGTATCTCCTATGAAGCAAAAGAAAAAAATAAAACTTTACCATACCACTGAGGCCAAACTGTCTACTATTTATTTGAAATATCTTTTGCATGTTTCACATTGTGGAAGCAATTACTACTTCCTTTGTTACAAAGTAAACAAGTTAATATTTAAGAACAGTAATTTTATAAAGGTCACAGAAATCATCTGTAAATAAATACATAGATATACAATCTAAACCAGAAATGTGTCCTGCTTTATATAGGTTTACTCTGGAAAAATCAAGTGAATTTATATTTTGTAAATCAAGTCATATTTCAAATAAGCTAGGAAAACTTATAATTTGAAGATAAAGCAAATTATTTTCAAACATTAAAAGTCTTAAAAAAAACAAGTCTTTATAATATGAATAACTGTCCTTCAAATTTGTTTTTTTAATAAGGTTTACTCTTTATAAGTGTTTATTTGTGTCTCTGTGGATTTGCCTCAGAGTAGATATATATGTCTGCATGTAGTAATTAACCATATGTCAAACAATTTTTACAGCAGGAAAGAACAATGAACAAATTCATAAATTAGCGTTCAGTTAATAGTTTGATTCCTAAAGGTGGTGCCTTGGAGGGTTATATTACTAAACAAAGTTGGTGACTAGACTGCCTCTAAGGACATAGGACAGACAGAAATATAGTTAGGTAAGTACAGGCATAATTTAATGTATTAGTGTCCTATTATAATTTATTAACTAATAATCTGTGATTAACACATGGTAGGTAAAGAAACAATCAGCATACTTCTTAAAAGCATAATGAGAGGTTAATTTAGTAATTTGTAAACTGCTCTTCCCATAAAATTAAGCCAGCTCAGGAATGTCTACAACAGGGAAGATTACAAAATTCATATATAATGACTTGGCTGACACTAAAGGTTAGGAATTTGTTAACATAGGGAAGGTCACAGTCTTCATTGGGGGTAACAAAGTATGAAAGTCTGGGCTGGGCTTAACTTTTCCATAGTGAAACACAAATGTTTAGCTTACCAATGGCTATAGTCAAGAAAGGGTCCTGTGAAAATTTTAAAGAATTAAATAAAATTCTGTTCAATTCTAAAACCATAAAGCAAGAATTAAGTTGGTAGTTTATTGACTTAAAAGATAAAGGAAATCCCCCAAATGTTTAAAATCCAAGGACATCATGCATATCAGCCTACAAGTTGTGTTCTCAGCTAAGTACAGCATTATTACTATTGGGTGGAACCCAGCACATAGTAGGCGTTCCATAAATGCTAGCTGAGTAAATTAGTGAACTTCTATTTATAGTTTCTAGTCTATAAAACTGTGATAATACTAAATGGCATGTAATAAAAGCTTTATTTGAGCATACAGTTAGTGTTTTTCCTCTAAAACACATTTGTGAAACTTAAAAGGCAAATTTATTAAATACCATTATGATGTATTGTTATTAGTGATCTGTACTTGGAGCACAACTTGTTAGATTTTAAAAACAGTTAATGATTTTTAAAAAGAATCATATTGAAACAAATTCATTAGGAACTTTTAAATTACATCTATAGGATAATAGAGTTAATAGTTGTTAAGTGAAAAATTATGTCAACTTACATTCATGACCCAGGATGTCAAACAATTTTGATTTTTTAAACTTATTGTTTAAACTGACCATTTATTTGCACATCAGGAAGAGTCTTATTTTCAGAAATCCCCCATGTCTCTGAAAGTTAGGGATAAGCTAACCAACCCCCAGTTCACAGATGGCAAAACCAATGCACAAGTTGTTCAGTTTGCTTGGGTAAAGGCAGTGAGACCACTGAGACCACAACAGCATGAGCAGCCAAGGTAATGCAAGTTTCTGTATATTGAGGTCAGGTGTGTTTAATAACTCACATGCCTGAGATTGATACAGAAGTATGTGGCATCTAATATGAAAGGCCATTTACTCAAGAAAGATTTTTTTTCACCTTTTAAAATGATTATTGGGCCATCCCCTAGCCACACAAACACTATTTGGCTGAAATCATTCAGCACAAAGTCTGTGCTTCCTTTGCCAGTTTCTGATTCCAAGGTGTGTATCTGTACCACACTTTCTCCATTTCTCCTTACTGCCTGAATAACCAGAAAGGTTATCAGCCAGTGCTCGTGACATCACACAACACATCTGCCTGGAAGCAACTGTACAATCACTATTTCCTGAAATGCCATATCTGGCAATGACTCAGGATAATAACTGATTACAAGGAAAAATGCCATCTGCGAGATGATTCTCTATAAACAAAGGCACAAAATGAAAACTACACAAACAACAAACAGAAAAGAACAGGTCACAGTGAAATATAACTTTTGAAGTTTTTTTCCTCCCACTGAAGAATTATTTGATAATGGTAAACATTCAATTATTTTCTCTAACTTGTTATAACCCACATGAAAGTTAGATACTTCAACAATAAATAAAGATGCATGGGATGAACGTGAAATAAGGTACTTTAGTTTTCAGACATCAGTTAATTCTAATTTATGTGCTGTATAGATTCAAAAATTTCATTTGCAAGTCAGCTGTTTAAAAGGAAGGACAAACACAACAAAATAGATGCAAACTATTACATGTAGAATGGATAAACAACAAGATTCTACTGCATAGCATAGGGAACTATATCCAATCTCCTGGGACAAACTAATGGAAAAGAATACAAAAAAAGAATGTCTATATGTGTATAACTGAGTCATTTTGCTGTACAGCAGAGATTGGCACATTGTAAATCAACTATACTTTGATAAAAAAATGAAAAGGAACAATAAAAATGTTCACAGTATTTACATTTCATAATGTCTTGTTTGTAGCAACACAATTGATTCTCACTACGGCACAGCAAGACATCCTCCCCATTTCCCTCCTCCCCCAGTTTACGGTGAACCTGACGGCAGAGGTACTCAGGGACTCGCCTAAAGTCTCCCAGGTAGAAGCCAGCCATAGTGAGAGCAGAGCCCAGTCTCCTGACATATCTTGGGGGGACTGTGTGGTCCGGTGGAAGGTTCCAACGGATGGTGGCTGAGGTGGGGAGAATCAAACCCCTAAAACTGGGGATCAGTGGGAAGAAGATCCCAGGGCTCCCAAACCTGGTCCAACCCCACGGGCCCCCCTAACACTTCCCTTCACTCCATTTTTCTTCCATAGGCCCCATGGGTTATCTGGTCGCTTCCCTTTCCACTGATAATGCCAAATACTCCTGATCAGAACAAGCCTCTGTCCTTCCTTCTGGTCCTTCAAGGCACACACACGGTCCCCTTGATACTTTCCCACAAGTTTGAAAGGCTGGAAACAGTTTTATAAGAGGCAAAATCCCTCTTCTACTACAGCTATGCAATTTTCTTGGTTTAAAGTGTAGTTTTTATTTAGAGTGAGTAAACGAGAAAGGCCGTATATGCATACTAATGAAGCTCTTTTAGAATTTAAAGGACTGAAGTGAAATTCATCTGTATTTTAGATTAGTGGGGCTACATAGTAAACATTTTAGGCTTTGTGGGCCATACTGTCTCTGTTACAACTTCTCCACTCTATCACTGTAGCCAGGAGCAGCCATAGATAATATACAAACCAATGCATGTGGCTGTGTTCCAATAAAATTTTGTTTACAAAAACAAGTTGAGTCAGGCTGTAGTTTCCAGATCCCTGTTTTAGAGAATATGTATACTCCACCTTTTCTAGGATAAAAAGCTGAATCATGTTACATAAGGAAATGAGAAAGGGACATCATTAGCGTATGATCACAATCCCATTCTACTCGGTGAATCTGGTCGAGGGAGAGGAGAAAAGTGACGAAGAGTGAGCAAGGTACAGTGCAAAGAGCAGAAACCCTCAGTGATGGAAGGGGAACCTGAATGCCTGTTTGGATCACCCAGAGGAGATTTGTTCTGGGGAGGGGTGATGGGTGAGTAAGGGGGCACCTTCACGCCTTAGGCCTCCTTCAGTGTGGCGGAAACTCTAATAACATTCACCCCAGCCTCCATCCACTCTCCAATCCCTGGGTTGGTGATCTGGAAGGACTCAGCTGCACATGGTTCTCCCCTCTCCCTTCTCGTGGGGAGGACCAGAGAGAACTGGGCTCTGTCTGCTCTGACCCTCCACAGGCGTCTCCTCCCACTTGGGGAAGCCTGCCCCAGCCCAGAAGATCCTGTAACAGGATGGAGTTCAATCTAATTCTGGGGTTCAGATTAGGAAACCCATCTGCTCCTTGATGGAAGCCACATTCTTCAACACTAGCTTTATAGGCAATAAAGATGAGAATTTGGTCTCCATCTGTTTTTTGGTTTTTTTTTTTTTTTTTTTTTTTTTACTAAATTGGCCAGATCTTATCTGGGTAAGAAGGGTGTTATTATTGGAACGCCCTAGAGTCCAACAAGACTGGGAATGGGCTGGTATGGACAGAATTGGAGCCTGCCTACATATGAAAAGCTGTGAATAGAGAAATCTGTTTTCTTT